>NW_026459029.1:0-1411 GCF_021730395.1 Mercenaria mercenaria
ATTCAAAACTGGGTCACATGAGCTCAAAAACTAGGTCACTATGTCAAATAATAGAAGAAAAAAAACGACGTCATACTCAGTTCAAAACTGGGTCATGTTGGGACAGGTGAGCGATTCAGGACCATCATGGTCCTCTTGTTTTTAAAGTAGGGCACACATTCTGAATAATGACAAGCACCATTGAAGAGATCATGGCGAATGTTAAGAGATTTGTAATGTAAAACCATCCCAAGGCCATATTTAATGCTCTGTAGTATAATGGAGATAGAACTTTTGATTATCAACCAAAGACAGAATAAAATGGAATAAATGTTCACTGTTTAGGCATAGAATATGTATATACCCTACCCAGACCCTGTTTAAATTGCATTTTTGTACTTTCTGTTCCATATTTTGAGGACTATGTGTAAGCAGCTTTGTATTTTTTAGCTCACCTGTCACAAAGTGACAAGGTGAGCTTTTGTGATCGCGCAGCATCCGTCGTCCTTCCATTAGTCCATGCGTGCGTAAGCTTTTGCTTGTGACCACTCTAGAGGTCACATTTTTCATGGGATCTTTATGAAAGTTGGTCAGAATGTTCACCTTGATGATATTTAGGATAAGTTCGAAACTGGGTCACGTGCGGTCAAAACTAGGTCAGTAGATCTAAAAATAGAAAAACCTTGTGACCTCTCTAGAGGCCATATATTTCACAAGATCTTCATGAAAATTGGTCAGAATGTACACCTTGATGATATCTAAGGCAAGTTCGAAACTGGGTCATGTGCCCTCAAAAACTTGGTCAGTAGGTCAAATTATAGAAAAACCTTGTGACCTCTCTAGAGGCCATATTTTTCATGGGATCTGTATGAAAGTTGGTCTAATGTTCATCTTGATGATATCTAGGTCAAGTTCGAAACTGGGTCACATGCGGTCAAAAACTAGGTCAGTAGGTCTGAAAATAGAAAAACCTTGTGACCTCTCTAGAGGCCATACTTGTGAATGGATCTTCATAAAAATTGGTCTGAATGTTCATCTTGATGATATCTAGGTCAAGTTCGAAAGTGGGTCATGTGTCCGCAAAAAGTAGGTCAAATAATGAAAAAACCTTGTGACCTCTCTAGAGGTCATATTTTTCATGGGATCTGTATGAAAGTTGGTCTGAATGTTTATCTTGATGATATATAGGTCAAGTTTGAAACTGGGTCAACTGCGATCAAAAACTAGGTCAGTAGGTCTTAAAATAGAAAAACTTTGTGACCTCTCTAGAGGCCAAACCCTTAAATGGATCTTCATGAAAATTGGTCAGAATGTTCACCTAGATGATATCTAGGTCAAATTTGAAACTGGGTCATGTGCCATCAAAAACTAGGTCATTAGGTCAAATAATAAAAAATCCTTGTGACCCTCTAGAGGCCATACTTTTCATGGG
>NW_026459030.1:0-72279 GCF_021730395.1 Mercenaria mercenaria
ACTCTTGTTCAGTATAGCTGATATTGTTATCAGTGTTTTCTGATTTGCCTGAATTTACTTCTTTAAAATAATCATACAAATCATCAAGTTTTACTTGTTGTTTCTGATTAGTTTTATTTATACTATTTATAGTTTTCCAAAACTCTTTTGGGTTATTGCCCTTTATATTTCTCAAATATTCTATTTTATTATTCTTATACAGTTTATATGTTTTATTGATTTTATATTTATATTGTTTACTAATGTTCTTTAGTAAAATTTTATTTCTCTCAGTTCTATTTTTATTATATGTTTTACGTGCAATATGATACTGGTTTCTAATTCTAAAACACTCGTTATTGAACCAAGGTTGAAATTTATTTGTCCTTTTCTTAACTTTACTGTTTACCTGTTTTTTCCCAAAAGTTGATTCACAGCTTTCCATGAAAATGCCATTTATATTATAAACAACTTCATTAATGTCTTTCTGGGTTACTATAGAGGTGTCTCTCAGTGAATTAAGATCTTCTAATACTGTTTCTACCTTAGAAAGGTCAATGTTGTTTTTAAAATTATTGCTATTGTTGGTATAGTCCCATAATTTAATTATGGTTTCCTCTCTATTGTTTTTGCTTATATTCATTTCACTAGTGATACTATTTTTTAAACCAATTGTTAAAATAACAGGGTTATGTACATCAGAGATCAAGTTAGAAAATTCATCAATTTCTATATTTTTGATAAATTCAAAATTATTTACTGTACAAATAAAGTAATCTATTGTGCTTTTACCCTTACATGTAGTGCCTACATTTTCATAGTCTGAACCAATTCTGCCATTTACAATAAGCAAATCATTGCTAACACAAAAGTCAATAAGCATATTACCATACTCATTTATTGTTTTATCTGCTGTTTTTCTTTCTAAAGGCACATTGAATCGGTATAATGAATTTAAAATGTCTTTATTATCTGATATAATATCATCATTGCCATGAGAGTGAAATATAAACTCGTCATATTGTACAAAATCACTTTTATTGCCAATACGTGAGTTAAAGTCTCCAAACAGAAGTAAAGGCTGGTTAGCAAACTTATCAATCTCAGTTTGCAACTCTAGGTATGGGTCAGTATTAGCATATTTAGTTCTGATAGGTGGGATATATATAACTCCACAAATCACATGCTTATTTTCCTGTTGATGTTTAAAATCAAGTCTAAACCATAATACTAGCTTGCTTTCACTATTTATAATTTTGACTTTAGATACTAGTTCATTTTTAACCATAACACAAATTCCTCCAGATCTGTATCTTGAATTCTCATGTCTATTGTGCATGTAAACTTGATATCCAGCAATTGTAATTGTATCAATATCATCCAATTTACTTTCTTGAATTCCTATGATGTCATATTTATTTATAAATTCAATGAATTCAGGATAATTAAGTCTGGATTTTAGACCACATACATTTATTGAACAAAATTTAATATCTTGTATATCTTGTATACTAAACTGTTCATGGTTTAAATACTGGTTGCCCTCTTCGTCCCGCTAAAATTCACTATTTTCTTGGCCTTGCTCATATATTGAAAACTTTGAGGTATTTTCATTTTCATTTTCACTTAATACTAATTGTTCTGTTTGGTCCCCATGAGATGTTCCAACATACTCAACCTCAATACTTTCATCTGATTCTCTATTCGGTGAGCATTCCCTGTGCTTTTTAGTATCTATATCTGTATCTATGGGTGATTTTGCCACTCTCTTACCAGCATAGTTAAATGCTTTTTCATTTTGTGTTTCTTCCATGTTTGTTAATACTTGAAATCTGTTTGCTATTGGGGTCTGTTCTGTTGTTTGTTTAGTACTTATTGGTGTTGAGGGGTTATGGTACATTCCATTATATCTATTTTCATTTTTCCTATAGTATACTTTAGATTGGGTATACTCCTGGTATCTTCTTTGTGGGAAGTTTCTTTTATGATTGGCTCTATTGACCCCTATGCCTGTTGTATACTCATTTTCATCTTCACTTGGTATATATCTTTCATTCTCAATATATAGTTTGTCTCTGACTAATTTAACTTTCTGACCTTCTTCCTTTGCTTCCTTCATTCTTGGGTATAATGTCTTTCTGCGGTTTTCTATTTCTTGTGGGAATTGTTCCCGGACACCAAAGTCAGTACTTCTTAAAACATTTGGGGCTGCAAATCTTACTAAGTCTCTGTCTTTTCCATCTTTGAATTTAGCAATAATAGGTCTTGGCATAACTTGATCTCTCCTTCTCCTTCCAATTCTGTGTACTTTATGAAATGTGATGTCCTTTTGTATATTCATTTCCTTTTTAAAGAATTCTGTCAGGGTTTCTTCTGTGTTTTCATATTGACCTTTTTGTAATTCAGCTTCCTGAATCCCATAAAATATTAAGTTTTCTTGCATGCTTCTACATTGAAGGTCTAATATTGTTTCATTTTGTTGTTTTGTTTTCTTCCAGGTCATTTAGGCTACCTTCAAGTTTTCTAAACTGTTCTTGTAGTGCATCCATTCTTTTACTTATCAGATTTTTTTCAAAGTTTGTGTTTCATAGAGTTCACTAATTGTTTCTATACTATCCTGGTATTCATTCAGTTGTTTTGTTTGACATTTTACTTTTTCATCAATTAGGTTCACTTTCTGGTCAGCTTTTATTACTGCACTTTTAAATTGACTCAAGTCTTGTACCTGGTGTTCTATAGAAGATATTCTTGTACTTTGTGTTTTAAATATGTTTTCTAAACTCTGCCATTGGGTGCCTTGACTTTGCAACTGATTTTCAATCCCATTTAGTCTCATATCTAGTCTGTATTCTAGTCCTTGTAAAATGCTCACCCATGGAGGAATTTCATTTGGGTCTTGTCTTGAGAGTGGGGGTGCTTGTGGGCTAGGCTGGATATGTGGTTGGGATTGTTGTTGTTGTGGTTGTTGAACCCTCATATTTCCACCATTATTATTTATATTGTTTCTATCATACATATTGCTCCTATCGAACATATCGTTCATTTGATTATTCTGTGCAGAAGTATATGGTTGAGGATATGTCATACTTTGCATACTTGAATTTGATTGCATTGTGGGTGGGGTATTGTATAGCACCTGTCGTGCCTGTTGAAGATGATGTACAGCAGAAGATTGTTCCACATTGTATTTATTACGCTCATAGTTATTTGCGACAGTTATATCATTTGATTCATTTTGTTCATTATTCGCCGCCATACTTTTGTTTACAGCGGGACTCTTTTGTCTGTTCAGTTTTTTTCCCTGTAAGGATGTGGGTGGGGTATTGCCGCTCTTTAAAGTATCGCCTTTTTTACCACCTTTAGATTTTCTTCTCATCTCATACTCGGTTCGAGGTACTTTCTATATGACTAGCTTAATTAGCAATACATCAGATACAGTCTTTACACTTCGACTTCAACGTACAGCCCATTTATTTTGTTACCGTTTTTGTTTACATATACGCTGCCGCCATGATCACGTGACATCCATTTGTAAGTGACGAACTTCATTATCCTTTTTTATTCGGTTTTAATAACCGCAGAGAAGGTTTTAGGGTCACGAAGTTTTCGTGCAAATTGTGCAACAAATTACTCCGTCTGGTCAGAATGTTCAAATAAAGAAAATTTATCTGTTTTGTATATTTTCAGTTAGTTTTATGGTACATGTGCACAAGGTTTGTATAACACATATAGATGCGTTTATTTGTTTTTCTCTATGACTTTGCAGATGTTTTCTTGCTTAATGTGTTATTTTATTGTTAATGTTATTTAATATAAATTCACGATGAAAAAACCTGCTATTGAAGGAAAGTAAATATTACATGTATATACTTCTGGGACGAGATTTATGAACTAGTACATAAAAGGTGTGCATATTGTATCAGTAAGTAGAAGCGAAGCGAAACATACGTATTCGTACTTTAATTTATCGGGCGTAAATGATTTGAACAGTAGTTACAGCTCGTCGTATTTAAAGCGTTTACAATTCGATTTAATATTAGATATGTTAATTGTTCTTTCTTCAGATGATGCTATTGGCTTTTAGCGTAATCAGAGAAAACAACAATAGAAAGTTGCTGATTGATTTTGAATCGTGTGATGTTGTGATTAGCACAGAAGCTTTGACTTGCTTAAATGTAGACCACGTGGTGGATATGTTTTCATAAATTAAATTGCAGTGAAAAGATAAGTATATGTTTAGATAAATTTGGTTTTTAAAGCTACTTGCCCATAGTTTAGGTGAAAAAATTTCAATGTTAATTTCCGCCATGTTTGGCATAGAATGTATATATGACACTGAAAAAATGATGAAGTGGATGAAAATAAAGTTAGATATTGGAAAAAATGCAAGAATAATGTAAATTGGCTGCATTACTTCAAAAGCGTCGAAACTGTTTGTTCCTTCTGCACACTATATTTGGTTATTTTTAAAGAGGCACCACAAAATAACTGTATTCTTTTGTATTTCCATGATGGTAATTACACATGTTTTGCATGAAGAAAATGAGAAATAACAAGTATCTAGTTACAAATTGACAGGGACATATATATGGCCAAGACAATGTGTGTAATGTTTTAAGATTTTATTGAATTACTGTAGCAATATGTACATAAATCAGTGTATTTAGTTAAATTTCGATCACATTTTGTTTCAACAGTTTAAGATAGTTATTCATATATATTTTTGAAACTATGCTGAAAAGAGATTTCCTGAATAAGTTTGCAGATGAAGTTGTCAAAACACATTTATTCAGGAAAGGCCTAAATTGTCCACCTAAAATCTTGTGGTATAGCTGTATTTTAAGACTGATTTTCATGAAGATTTTGTTGGTGAAAAAGTAGGTCACCAGGTCGTGGTGGGTCTTTAAGAGTATCTTTCAAAAAATCTTACGCCACTAGTCACTTCAGAGTACCCTCTTGTTATGGAATTTTGAGAAAAATTATTAGAGATGATCAGCTTAACGTAGAGATCGTTTATTGATGTGCAATTCAGTATTCAGAATTGGTTAGAACTATAATAAAAATTTAGCATTTGTTCTTACATTTTAGTTGTAACATGAAGTCACCAAAACGTCAGTTATGTTGATTTTGAATCGTGTGATGTTGTGTTTAGCACAGAAGCTTTGATTTGGTTAATTGTAGACCATGTGGTGAATGTTTTCAAGAATAAAATTGCAGTGAAAAGATAAGTATATGTTTAGATAAATTTGGTTTGTAAGACTACTCGGCCATAGTGTAGGTGAAAATTTTCAATATGTTCATTTCTGCCATGTTTTGCATATGACACTGAAAAATGAAGTGGGTGAAAATAAGTTAGATATTGGGAAAAAATGCAAGAATAATGTAAAATGTGTGCATTATTTCAAAAGCGGTCCAGCTGTTTTATACTTTCTGCACAATATATTTGGTTATTTATAAAAGTATCATGCAAAACTCTTATGCCTATAAGTTTGTACCACTAGTCATTTCAGAGTACTTTTATGGATTTTTGAGACAATTTATTACTGAGTTAGCTATGTTGCTTTTAGCCTTTCGTGCATTAGTACGTTTTCTGCCATTAAGTCATGCATTATTGTGTTGACTGTCTTACTGCAGTTGTGTGATAAATTCAACTACAAAAAGAAGTAAATCTGTGAAAGATATTGTTTTGGTAAATTGAGCTGTTTTAAAGAACGACCGTGCTATGATGCATTTGTTTTTACATTTTTGCCATACTTTGAGACCACTGACCGTTTTATTTTTGTTATACTATGAGAGTTTTACATGTAGATCAATCTTCAATTTGTTGATTGTTGTTTTCAGATGTCGTGATTAGGAAAACGTTGATTGGTAGATGATATTTATTTTAGAAGTTGTAAGGTTAACAAAAAACTACAATGTACGAAAAACTGCCATGAAAATATGAAATATCTAATATATAATGTTCTTTTCAATGACGGATTATTACGTTTTGATATATTAAGTTGTTTTACGACCGTGCTGTGATGGTGTTTGTGCTTGAGGCTACTTTTCGTTTTACCTTGGCTTTTACACCAAAATATAATCATTAATCCATTAATTATTTTAGATGTGATAACCGTAACATTGTTTGGCTGACATAAATTTGAGACGTTTTCAAACTGTAGTTATTAGTTTAACGAAGAGATTGTTTGATTGATATACTGTTTAGATATTTTAATTAAAAATATGTGAAAACTGCGACGGAAGATAAGTATTTGGCTATAATGCGGAAATAGTGACCGTTTTACTTTGGTCGTGCTGGGAAAGCATTTGCGTTTCTTGGTGAAAAGGGAACCTTTTACTGTGGCCGTGCTGAGAAAGCGTTGGCTGTTTATTTTAACCGTACATTATTGCGTTGACTGCCTTATAGTCAGTGTTGTGAAAACATTAGCTATGACACTTTTACTTTTGCCGTATTTTGAAAGTGTGGGATGCTTTGTTCTAGTCGTGCATAATTGCGTTGACTTTCTTATTATTAGTGTTGTGAAAACGTTAGGTATTGTAATTTACGTCGGCTGTGCTATGGAAGTGTTGGCTGTTTTATTTTTGTCGTGTATCATTTTGTTGACCGTTTAATTTCTGTGTTGTGAAGTCATTAGCTACAGCATTGGGTACTGCATTAATGAATGATTATTATAGTTTGATAAATGAAGTTGTTTTAAAAACGACAGGGTTTTTGTCTTTTCATTTTTGACATATTCAATTACGTTAATTGTGCTGTGATATATATATATATATTTATTCGTTAATCTTATTATGTTCTTTTCAGATGTAGTGATCAGTGTTACCTTGTTTGGTGGATATTTATTTCTGTTGAGCTAAGAACAACAATGAATAGATAAGTATACATTTGTAATATAGGGAGTCGCTTCAAACTTAATTTAAAAGGATACGCGAAAGCACTGATTTTTTACATTGTGCTTGTACGGCTAAGTGTTACCTGTTCAAGCTCAATTTGATAAGGAAGTTATGTCCGTTTTGCTTTAACTGTACTGGTTATAACGCAAAAGAGCTGACTAGCCAAACAAGTGTTTATATTAAACTCTGCAGTAAGTGTTACTTTTAGATGTTGTGAATAGTTTAACGTATATCGTTTTAGCGAAACTTTGATAACAAGACATGATGTTGTTTTTTTTATATTTCAAGTCCGTGATGCGAAAACATTAGCCGTTTCATTTCTGCTAAACTTTGAAATGTTGTCTGTAATTTATTTTTGCCGAGTTCTTTCCAAATGAAATATTTATTGTGTGAATTAATATTTTCAGATGGTGTGCAAGTTGAAGCTTAATGTAGATAGTAAGATGGATATGTAATTCATATAAAACTTGGTGAGAACTGCAATGAAAGATAAGTATACTTTTTGAGTATCAAGCTGTGTCTATTTTACTTCGGCTGTTCTGTGAAAGCGGTGGGTGTTTGGAAAAAATGACCGTTTTACTTTGGTAGTGCTGTTGAAGCGTACGCTGTATCGAAAAAGTGACCGTTTGGTCGTGTTGTGAAAGCGTTTGCTGTAAAAAGTGGTCTTTTGCTTTGGCTGTGCTGAGAAAGCATGGGCTGTAAATTTTAGTCGTGCATTATTGCGTTGACTGTCTTTTGAATGCTTTGTCTATGATACGTTAATATTAGGCCGTGCTGCGTTTACTTTGGCTAGCGTTCTGAAAACTTTGGATATTTCTAAAAGAATATTTTGAATTTATTACACTACAATTACCTTCTTTGTTTAACTCGATTGGAATGCTGTCAAATACTAAGACCTGTATCCTATATTTTTGTTTGTTGTTTTTGTAGTTAGGAACATGAAATTAGTGAATAATTGATTTACTCACGACATAGAGTGAGTAAATAAAATTATTCACGTTTTTCATCGTGTGCTTACTATTTTGTCATCAGTTCCCGGTAGTTATTTACCGTGTTTTCTGCTTGCAATTCACGATTTTCTCATGTTTTCAGTGCACTATATAAGTGATTGTTAATTGATATTCTTCACTCGAGGTTGAATATTTGACAGCATAACAAGTATTTTGATTATTTGTTTATTCCCTCCCACCCACCCTTGCAGACATTTCAAGTTTCTTAATAGTTATTGCTTGTAGCTGTATTCGAATATCAAAGGCAGGTTTGACTTTTTGACTGTGATTTAAACAAGAGTAATCTTTTAGTTCTAGAGAGATTCCTCAGGCCAGACATTATGTCTCCTTTATGTTCTGATAGAAAATAAGGTTCACAGTTACGTACCTTATATTTCAAGGGTCTTTAGACATGAACAGTTCCTTGATAATTATTACTGTTGAGTATTCATGTATTACTAGAACTTTAAAGGCAGATATACATTTGACATTATATGAGAACATTTGAATTCTTCATGCCAGACTCGGTATCTACATTTAGAAAAGTAACATTCACATGTACGCATTTAATTCTATATCAATATATTTTATGCTGTTTTTTCCCATGCAATGTTATTCTTTCATTATCAAATGGAAATTGCCGTTATCCTCTTTTGAGCTAGTTTTCATTTTAATTTTGATTTGACCTTGAAAGAATGCTATGTTTTACACACTGCACATTTTTTCTTATTTTGTGGTTATTCAACGAAGTTGAGAGAGACCAGAATTGTCATCTTATATGCTGTTTAACTATTCTAGATAAGACGAGTTCAAGTTATTACATTTGGTTCATTCGGGACCTAATAGAAAGCACATTTTTACAGTTTAGATTTTCATGTACATCTGATTGTATGTTTGCCTTAAATTTTGATAGTATGTTTTCAGGCTGAGTGGTGTACAAAGATAAAGATAACCACATTTACCCAGCTTCTACTGGTCGATCATCAACACATCGCACAACATCGTACCGTCTGACATTTGCAAGACAAATATATTCGTATTTTTTGTACATTGGAATGCTGTCAAATACTAAGACCTGTATCCTATATTTTTGTTTGTTGTTTTTGTAGTTAGGAACATGAAATTAGTGAATAATTGATTTACTCACGACATAGAGTGAGTAAAGCTCTGTTATAAGTGATGGCAGATATTTGTGTGCTGTATAACATTAATACTAAGAAAAGGCAGTAATCTTATCAAGGCCGTAGGGTGCGTTCTTGCTTGGGATAAGTACCAGTGGCACAGATAATATTTGAGCCGCGTCATGAGAAAACCAACATAGTGCAATTGCGACCAGCATGGATCCAGATCAGCCTGCGCATCTGCGCAGTCTAGTCAGGATCCATGCTGTTCACTAACGGTTTGCCTAATTCCAATAGGCTTTGAAAGCGCACAGCATGGATCCTCACCAGACTGCGCAGATGCTCAGGCTGGTCTGGATCCATGCTGGTCGCAAAGCCACTATGTTGTTTTTCTCATGGCACGGCTCATTTCGCTTAAACATGTAATAAAAATGTATCCGAAATGACAGTTCTTTCTGAGGCTTGCCTAAGGAAGCTGGATCGGTAAAGTTAAATCGGGATAAGTCTGACAACAACCTATCTATAGATAATGTTGTCTATTCAGGGCTGAAGTTGTGGGCAAAACATATTCGAAATGTGTCATCTGTAGGGCTAAAGTAGAAGCAGGTCTCTGCATAAAAATTCCACCTGAAACTCGGCTGGACCGTTTAGTTTGTTTTTGCATCTAGCCGTGTTTGTATATGCCATCTGCATGGAAAGCGGCTTGACACATCACTTTCGTGGCATCACACTGTGTGTGAAACCGTCACCGATATGACCTGCCAAGAAGCTAATGTTCTTGACCTATGCATGACAGGCATATCAATGCTAAGCGTTATTTCTGTTGGATAGACTATAGTCAGGATCAGATTAACTGCTGTGCACATATTGCCTCTTTTTTGTTGTGTTTAGGCCTAGTCCGCCGCAAAGAACAATCTTCAATTCAGTTTTCACAGTAGGAAGAACATGAAGTAATGAATGCGTGTGACATTTAGTATGTGTCTAAAAGAAATAAATATAAATGCACAGAAGAAGATGAAGAAATAAAGAAATGAAAAATATATAAAAAATACAAAAAATAATAAAAACAAAATGGAAAACAAATTACATCATCGCTAGTGGCGTGCGTGTTGCGAGGAGGGCATGCAGAAGATTTCCTGGTGTGTTGCTAGTATTTTACAGCACACATTTGCCAATCTACTACAACAAACAACCAGGATAAGTCAATGAAAATTTAACCCAACGAATAATAATGAATTCACAGTATTTGCTTCTCTCACTACTATACATGTATAACATGCCTATATGTGCCCTTTCAAAAATTTGTATAGTATTTGAGTTACAAACAGAAGTAAAAATATGTGACTATCAAATTATTAAAAATGAATATAAAAAGTATTGGTTACTTTACATTTGGGAACACCCTGTAGTTATATTTTTTTGTTTAAAAGTACTGCTCCACCCCTTGCATCAACACAATAGTCACAGATAATGTGTATTATTAATATCTACATGCTGGCCAAATATGGTTTTGATGCACGGGGGGAACAATGTTGTTTAAAGCAAAATAGCTTTTATATGTATATAACAGGGTACGTAATTCTATTTAGAGCAAAAATTACCATTTTATGAAACAAATATTGAAAAATTTGACTTTAAGAAATAATCTCAAATATGTATTTTGATGGTATATGTAATTAAATACTTATTTCTCAGTGGTTTATTTTTCACTCTTGGAGTAGGCAAATTCATATAGAAAGTGTCCGAAGTCCTTACTCACAAACTCGTGTATACTAAAAAAACAAAAGGAGTGACATTCGCCATATTATCCGCAACGTACGGTTAGAGTAACGTCCCTTCAGCGCGGCTTGATTTTTATTATATTTTGGTTTCCGATTTTATCGCCCGGCGCATTATTAAACCGGAAACAAGAGTATTATCCAGTGCAGCGCCAAATTCAAATTGTCATAGTAAACAAACGTCGATTTTTTTTTTTGAAACACCATGGAAACTAAAGTAAATTTAGTCAAATGGTAAGAAAAAGTAAAGAAAAAGACATATTCTTCTCATCTGTAATGTAATATACCAAATAAACTGCTGTACTGTATGGACCCAAATTGTGAATTTTTGTAAACTTTATCATGATAATTTAGAATGTTTCTATGCATGGACATTAAGATGAGGTTATAATCTTATGCATGAAACAGTACAAACTGATCAGTAAGCTCCCCAATCCCCAAAAACATACTCCACCACCACACTCTCCCCCACCTTTATTACTATACTGTATAGGTATATAGGACTACTTCTTAGGTGTTTGGTGCACCAGTTCTGTAACAAGGTTCCTGATGAAATATTTAATTTTGCAAAAAAATAAATCACTCTATAGATCATTGTGATTTAAAAGTTTAGCCCTTAAAAATAACGGAGAAAACGTTCCGATATGAAAAGTTTGGAGTCGAAGATGGCTGAAATTTACACTTGAAAAGGTACAAACAAAATGGATTTGTGATGATGAGATCTAGCTTCCATTCTGTGTGTTCTATAGAATAAGATATTATTGAGCCGCGCCACGGGAAAACCAACATAGTGGCATTTGTGGCATCTTCGCAGTCTGGTCAGGATCCATGCTGTTCACTAACGGTTTCTCTAATTGCAATAGGCTTTGAAAGCGAACAGCATAGTTCCTGACCAGACTGTGTGGGTGCGCAAACTGGTCTGGATCCATGCTGGCTGCAAAGCCACTATGTTGGTTTTCTTGTGGCGCAGCTCAATATATTTGATATCAGTTTTCATCAAGTATTTTAAAGAAAAAGATGAACAAATATTGTTATGGAATGGGTGAAGTAAACAGTAAGCCTGGAGACAAGTATTAGGAATAATACAGAAAACATTTTATCTTAAACGTTTCTCCTATATTTTGATAATTCAAACCTGTACACCATATAATTTTTCAGAATTTCAAATGCAATCATTGTCAAAATGCAAACCTGATTGAATTACAGCATACATCAACAAATTATTGTTAATAATACTAGTACTGACTTTTTTTCTCCAACTCCATATAGATCTAAATAAATTCTTTGAATTTGGCATAAAATATTGACATCATAAGTAATCTTGTGCCTCAGTTCTTAACAAAGAGAATGGTGTAGTTATTTGTTGTTTAAATCTTTCAACAGATGTTTCTTCCTAAACTTGTCTCCATTAGTCAGAGGAAATACAGGGGTCAAATTTAGCAACATTTTTGTACTAGCTAAAAGTAGCTAGTGCCTTTTTTGTTCACTAGCTAAAATGAAAAGATACCGGCTAATGTTAAACAATAATATTTAATTACTTTATTAATATTTTACTGATCAAAATCTACTGAAATCTTAATCTCTGTAAATAGCCAGTCACAAAGAAAAAAATCTATTAGCTTAAAATAGCTAGTGCCATTTTTATCCACTTACAAGCTAAAGTCAAATCCTTCCATGTTAACATGCATTATATCAGAGTTTTGTTGAACAATGAAATATCATAAATTTATAAACATAAATGATAACATTCCTTTCATGCAGAAAAATGTATACCTGCAAAACAAACTTTATTCAAGCTTTGAAGACATTTGCTTGGTATATTATTGACTAGCTGAAATTAGCTAGTACATTCCAAGCCCATTAGCTATTCTCAAATTCCACTAGCATTTAGCTTGTATGCTTGTCTAAATTTGAACCCTGAAATATCTGTATATATGATGGCACATTCCCTCAGACAACTCCCACCTCAACCATGTTCAATTTGACCATGGGGACAAACTTCACCCCACTCACCCTTTGGTTTTATTAAATAAAAACTTTAAAATTTAATAAATGTTAGCCATTTTTAAAATAACAATTATCAGTTCAACAGGAATTAACTGAAAATTGCAAAATAATTGAAAAAAAAATACAGGTATTTTGTTCACCTTGGTCAAATTGAGCAGGTGTGAGATTTCTTTGGAGGGCAGTGGACCTTGTATACCCAGTGGGCATGAGTGTGTGTGTGTGTTAGGGGTTGGGGAAGGGGGAGGGGGCTAGTTTGGTGACTGGTAGGTTAATGTAACTGTATCAATAATAATAAAGTTTTATATTGTAGTAGCATCAAGAAGCAAATAGTAAGGTTTAATTTCAAAAGTAACTTTTACTGTTTCAGTAAATGTGATATTTTACAAATGCACATTTGGTCAGTATATCAACATTTTATAACTTCTTGCAGTACCCTCATTAAATGTCTTTATCTATACACATACATGTATCTACAGATTTTTTTCCAAGTATAATCATCCAAGCAGCACTGTGTACAGTCTTTCAGGATTGATATTTTAATAAAATTTTGATAAAAAGAAATAATCATGCTTCATTAAATGCATGTTTGTCCATTCTTACTTTCTCACACAAACTATCATTAATAACTGAAGTCTAAGATAACAGGTTTTGATCTTCTGTACAGGTTGCAGGAAAATGTAGATCAGTGTGAGAACAGCAGCCTTTATCTGTGTGACCTTGAAAGAAAGTTAGAGGATAAATTTAATGGACAAGAAATTGGCAGAGCTATTCAGCATGTTTTTGGTAAAATAGTAGTTAAAACTGTAAGAAATAAAAGCTATTGGTTAAAGTTTACCAAACAGTATTTTGGTCTTACCTGGAAAAACAAATGTATCAACAATGAAAACACTACATGATGCTGAGGAATCTGTTAATGATAAGACTGGTTTAGTATCACTTACAGAAGACAACCATAGAGATATGATAAAGGTTTTAGAGTCAATCACTGAAGATGTAAATATACCTGAAAAAATGCTGGTTTTACTCAGGTCCCAGCTAGTGTCCATGAAACAGAGCCATTCTAAATGTAAATGGGATCCACAGATTATCCGAATGTGCCTCTCTATCTACTGTAGATCACCTAGGGCTTATCAAGATTTGGCAAATAGTGGATTTCTTGTCCTTCCATCAAAAAGACAAATACAAAGGTACAAAAATAAAATAGACCAACAAACAGGTATTTCTAAATCTAACTTAAAATGGATGCTGTCTGAAATAAAACTGAGAAAATTACCAGAAGATGGGTATGAGGGTGGACTTCTTATGGATGAGATGGCCATTCAAGAAGATATACAGCTTAAAAAGACTGGTGATGAGTTTGAAATAGTTGGGTTTGTGGAATGTTGTGATGAGACATTATACATGGACAGGCTTATGGGAAAAACTGACCTTAAGATGGCTACTCATGTTTTGCAAATTCTATTTCTTGGGAATACAGGTTTTCGTTTTCCGGTAGGGCATTTTGCTACTTTACAAGCAAGTCCTGCAGAAATGTACTTGGTATTTTGGGAAGCAGTCAAGATGTTAGGAACGTTTGGTTTCACTGTAACATATATAAGCCTGGATGGTGCCCAAAATAATAGACTTTTTATGAAAATGTTGCTGCCTGAAAATGAAGTTACCTCTAAAACAATGAATACCATGAAAACCAAAAACATTTTTGATCCTACAAAACCAGACATCTGTATTATTATGGATTACTCCCATTTAATGAAAAAGATCAGGAACAATATATCTAAAAGTGGGAAAACAGACAAAAATACAAAACATCTAATTTACAAAGGAAAATATATTGTCTGGGAACATTGGTATAAGGCTTATCAGTGGGACACTAGTACTAATCCACTTAAAGTTTACCACAAACTAACAAATGATCACTTCTTTTTAAACCCACAGCTTAAAATGAGAAATGCCTTAGCTGAAGATGTTCTGAATAGCAATATGTTACACCTAATGAAAAAATATCAAGAATCCCTTCCTGAACATGAACAAGATTCCTTAACCAGTAGTATTGAACTGTTACAAATGACATCAATATTAGTTAGAAATTTTCGAGATCAAAGGCCAATTTATGAATATGATGACTCAAGACTTGCTGAAAATAAAAATGTGTTGTCCTGGTTCCGCAACTGGGAGGCTGAGGAAGGTCTCTGTGAAAAAAATCTCATTTCGCATCAGACAAGAGAGGACACTGTATCTCTGTTACTTGGTTTTAGTGAATTGTGTAAGGACAAATTTACTAGGTCTGCAGGGTCAATTGTTGCCAGTCGAGTAAATAGTGATCCCATTGAAAATATTTTCTCCCAGCAAAGGGGTTTGCATAATGGTGCAAATACCAATCCAAACTTACTTACCTACAATCGTACACAGAACAATGTTATTCTTGGTCAAACTACAATATCCAGAAAAAGTAATACTGGTGGAACTGGTGCTCAAGTGTACAGTGACCAGAGACAACCCCTTAAGTCTATACTTAATACCATGACAGTTGGTAGTGTGAAAAAGTATTGATTGGTAAGTAAACATTATATCATAATCAAAGGGACACACCTACAAATTTATATCACTTACTTTTAAAAATTGAGAAAAACTACCTTTTATTATTAATCATAAAAGGTAACAGAATGATTCCGGCTGCCATAATGCATTAATTATTCATAAAACTGTCATGTAGCCGGTAAAACATGTGGAAAATCTCTTAGCAGCAGCTTTAGTCAGGCAGTAAAATATATCAGAATTAAGTTACTTACATGTATTTTAATCATATTAATAGAATATCTACTTTAATGATACTTTTTAAGAAATATGATGTTTTCAATAAAAGCCTCATTGATAAAATAACACTGTGATGTACATCTGGAGGCATGTCCCTTTAAAGTATTAACCTTTAGCCTGCTGGCGGCAGTCGATTCTGCCTTTGCGACCAATGCAGACCAAGATCAGTCTGCACATCCGTGCAGTCTGATCATGGTCTGCACTGTTCGCTATTCAGTCAGTAAATTTTCAGTAAATACCCCTTCAAATGATAAATGGTATTGTCCAAATTGAATGATGGACTAGTCCATTATAGAAATTTAGCAGGCTAAAGGTTAAGTATAATTATACTAGAACTGATGATGCTGGAATTTCTTCTTCAAAATAATAAAACTAGGTTCTGTTTATCAATTTACAGAAATTGCTGTTTATTTAAAGAATGTTGATACCAAAAAAAGCAACAAGGTTGTTGAGTTTTAACAAAGAATATAATCATTCCTTATCACATATGGAATGCAAATGTACTGCCTTTAAATAAAAAGTTGACTGACAATTTCATTAATGTCCTGGTTATATAAACCAAAGTTGTTTTGCCTTAATTAGTAACATCTTTTGCATAAAGTCATTCATAGATATTTCCAATAATTGTTTTCTCACATTTTTTTGTGTAATTACAGAATTTTCCCAATTTGACATTGACACCATTATGTTATAACATTCTGGAATATAAAAGCTTCATGGAACTCTAAGGAGATACAATCCATATATGAGCCACGCCATGAGAAAACCAACATAGTGGGTTTGCGACCAGCATGGATCCAGACCAGCCTGCGTATCCGCGCAGTCTGGTCAGGATCCATGCTGTTCGCTTTCAGATCCTATTGCAATTAGAGAAACTGTTAGCGAACAGCATGGATCCTGACCAGACTGCGCGGATGTGCAGGCTGGTCTGGATCCATGCTGGTCGCAAACCTACTATGTTGGTTTTCTCATGGCACGGCTCATATATGCAGTTCTTTCCTATTCCTTCATGAAGTTTGATCTGCATAGGGAACTATTTAACATTGAAAAAAAAAGAATCATTTTTATCAAAATCCTATTCAAAATATGTTTTTTGTCTGTCCAACATTAATCCCAAAATTTAGTATAAATGAAATAGTTTAAGCTTTATGTTTTCAGGACAAAAGACTGATAATTTCCATCAAAAATACCTAAAATGACTTAAATCAGTACCTCCATTATTTTTGTTCAAATTAAGAAAATTAATGATATGTTTACCCAATATTTGGTAGTTTTATTCTTGTATGAAAAAAAAAGTCAGATATATGTAAGTAACCCACAATTCAAACGAGTTTAAATTATGTAGCATTGTATTTTCATTCCAAAGCTTTCTTTACTGACGAAATCAAAATATAGTGGTCTTTTTCATATAAAAATGACATTTTGATTCTGAATATGAAATGTCAAATTTGTATATTTATTTAAAGCTACTAACTCATAGCTGACCAGTGTCAAAATTGAATTGTTTGTCACATTTTATACTCAGAGTACAAAATGTTTTTCAAACAATTAAAAAGAACATAAAGTGGAGTATATAGTACTGTCCATCACTTTCAACAAAATGCTGATTACATAGTTTCATATAAAAAGGTCAATGTTACAATTACTGTAAAAAATTAGGAAATTTGCAGTTTACATTCCTGAATGCATTGATGGAAATATTTTCAATGGAAAACATTTTTTTTTAAATATTTAAAAACTATCAATGACACCTTTGTCTAGTATAATATTTTTTCAAAATATTCATTACTTGCATTTTTCATATAATTTTTAAGAATAAAATACAAGCATGGTCTAGGTTATTTTGACTAAAACTGAATCATGGCAAAATGTGGTAAATTAAATTTAATATATTTAGAAGTCTTAATTTTTTTTTCAGGTTTTGTCCAAATATGTCAGAAAAAGCTGTCTTTTGTAAAATCAGGCATATAAGGTGTAAAAAAAAATTGTTTGTTTCCGGTATCCCGACCTACCCTAAATTTTTGGCCCGACCCTAAATGTTTTTATGGCCTTGGAGAATATTTTTTTCAACTTTTTAACAAAAAAATGCCTAACCGCAATTTTTATGCTTTAAACGTGGTCAGTGATGTTAGAAATCAACTTACTGGTGCACTAAAGGCATAACCCCTTTATTTGTGATCATTTTTTGACATAAATATATTTCCGAAAAGTCTCACTTAATAATAAAAAAAAAAAATTCCAACCTACCTACCCTATTTTTTTTAGCATGTTACCGGAAACAAAGATATTTTTTTAGGCCTTAAATATATTTCTCTTCATCAATATCATGATATGTATAAGTAAGTAAACTTGGTGGGAAAAAAGCTAATCTTGATAGTAAGCTTGACATTCAAAATGCAATATCTGGTACCATTTTATATTTCCATACAATTTACTTTCTGAAAATGGTGAAATCCTAGAAATTAGCAGAAAAGCAATTTTATAGTCATATCATGTCTAACTGATAGTTAATGCTAGTCACAGACAAAAACTGACATTGTACAACAGTCATTACTGGCTGGACTAGCCCTAACACTACACTTATTCATGAATGAAAAGTAACAGTTAAACTCTGTAACTGTGTATACTCATGCAGACCCCTGTCTAGACTAGCTCCTAGACTATGATATATTTTTTTTACATTTTTATGATTCTATGTAGTGAACTGAGCCAGTCTATATCCTATGTCCAATATCATATATAATTTTAACATCAGTCCTCTTAGAAAATCTCTAGAATAGACTGGTTTTTGTCTCTATGAACATAAAAAAGAAAAAAAATCAGAAATATCTTAATTATCAGTCTAGTGGCTAGTCTAACCCCTGTCCAAACTTTTAAAAAATCACTCTGCAAGGGAATTGGCTGTTGCTAAGATATCGGTTACTGGGTTATTCGCAACTCCCTGCAACAGAAAACTCCCTGTGGTAGGGAGTTGGGTCCTGTTCTGAGGGAAAATATGAGGAGGTTCCACTGAACAGTATTCAACAGTAAAACTTACCAAAAAGTACAGATGTCATTTCTTTGAAGATTTTCATTGGCACAGTGGGCATATGAAGATAGCACCTCTAGAAAAGTATGTCCAGTCCTCCTCATCACTAAGACCAATACATTCCCTATGGTACCATAATAAACAAGAATCACAAGAGATCCAAAATTCATCAGCCTCTTCCCGTTTTGAACAAATACCACACAAGTCCCTGTCATCATCCAGTTCCTCTTCCGAAGAGACAACCTTCTTTCTGATCTTTTTTGACTTTTTACTAGTACTTGTTTCACGCACTCTTTTTTTAGGAGCTTTACCAGTGGCTCTTTGTCTTTTGCCTTTCAGGTTAGATGATTTACATAGAGGTGCTGAAGATGGGACAGATGGATTTGCTGCTTCAGGAGAACTGGATTCTTGCAAGGGAGAGTCAGGCCTTGCCACTTCCACAGTTTCCAATATGTTGGCTTCTGGTATGAAAGTTCCTGGTTGTGGTTCAGACTCTGATTGTGTGGGGCCAGTCACTGCTGCTGGTGATACAGTCTCTGGATTGCTCATCATCAAACTTTCTTCATTCAATAGGTAATTATATAGCTGCTCACCTAGTTTCATTTTTGTTAATTTTGTGGAAGCATGCTGTCCATATGCTTTTAACAGCTGAATAAGCTCAGTCTTTTTATAGTTTGTGTAAAATGTATGATCTTCCATAGCTGTTGCTTTCAGTTTTAAATGTGAAACTGTTTTACCAGAAGATTTGTCTGTATTTATTCTAGCTAGAGTCACTGTCTCATTACCTTTCTTTTCCTTCCTTTCTAACACTTTTTTTCTTAAAGCTTTGCCTTTCTCTCTTTTCAAGACCCTTAAGTAGTCTTTTCTAAATTGTGAAAAGGCAACAGCTATGAACAATCTAACAATCTTCTCAAACAATAAAATGACAGATGCACATGTCTGAGTAAGAATATCACAAACCTCATAAATAACAGTATCTTCATCTAAACTTGCATCTTCTATTCCTTGATAACTACAACATTTTTTCACAAAACATTCAAATAAAACTGAATCTGACAAAAGTCTATCAATGATATACCTATACATGTATTTGGATTCTCTGACTAAAACATCATAGGTCAGTAACTCTCTTGAGGAGGCTTCTAATGTTGTAAAGAACTCAAAGACAGAGTCTGAAATATTGGTTAAGCTTTCACAGACATTCTGTTTAAAGGACGTTTCTTCTAGAGTTTCAATGTAAATGGTTGTGGACGAAATTTCGCTGGCTGCCACTGACATTTTATCTAATAAATTAATCTGAGCTTTTAATTTTTTCATTTCTTGTTCCATTCCAGGAATAAACAGACAACCCTTCATGGAATTACATAGTCTATATCTACATTTGGCAATACAATATCCACCGACATATCTAATCTTTCCTTTACCAGCTTGTGATATCTGAGAACTGACAGCTGGTAACACCAAATGTGCACTATGTTCAGGTTGCACAGATTCAGCTTTGGTCAACAGTAAATTAGCTTGTATAACAAACATTACAGATGAAAGTAGCTGGCATGCAAAATGGATTTTCAGTAGTGTTTGTGATTCACTTATATAGTCATCTGATGTGAGATATCTATTAAAAGAGGTATAAAATTCTGTGAAGTGTTTCTGTTTTAGACTACCAGGCATTGATATACAGCACTGTTCATATATATTATTAATATTCATATGCTGTGTATGGTACCAATTGGTTACATCACTCTTATTTTTCATTATTTGTTCATATGCACTTTTTGCATTTGCCTCCTCAGGTGTATCTAAATAATCCTGTAATGCCCTGTCAAAAACATCTTTAACTTCATGAAATTCTGAGGAAGCACAGTATGAATGATCACTATCCGAAGTGTTTACAAGGCATAACTGATCAGAATATGTGTGATCTAATGTGAAACTTACTCTGTGATCTTCGGATGCATTAAAATCATTAAGAGCCCTTTCAAAGTCTTCAAGATCAGAGTCAGAATAATAATCATTTATATTTACTGTTTGTAGCTGTCCTTCATAGTTACACTGGCAACAGTTTAAATCGTCTCTAAGATTTCCTAGGCCACTTACATTTTCATAAAAAGTGTTAACCTTGTATGAGTGTTTACGAATCAAATATGGGCTATAATTTATAACTCTAAGGCCATTACTAGACACTGCTCTCCCAACTGCAACCCCTATCTGTCCAGGGTTTGTTGCCCGACTGCAGTTGATTTCAAGATAGGGTATACTCATCCCTTGAGATTTATGTATAGTTATGGCATAAGCTAACTTAAGTGGAAATTGAAACCGTCTAGCAACACAAGCATTCGAAACTGGATCAAACCGTGTAAAATTACACCTCCCTAAGCTGGCAACTTTCCATTTTCCATTTATATCAAACTTTACCTCGATACCATCATCAGTCAATTCTGTTACAGTTCCAACTAAACCATTTACCAGGTGTTTATCAACGTTTTTTAACAACATAACCTTGACTGATTTCTTCAAAACTAGTTTCTTTGGAACTATCATTTTCTTCAAATAATGAATGTCACCATAATCATCCGCATCATATATTTTTAATGCACCAACTACCAACTGTAACTGTTCATTGTTATACATATCAACATCAATATTCTGTGCAAATAATTTAACAGACTGACTCTGAAATTCATTTGGTAATGGTCTGGAAAGACTTTTCATATAAGAATTAGTTTCAGCACTTGGAACACCCTTTTCTAACTCATTTATACATTGAATTAAATTAATGTCAGTCTGCCTGTGTACTGTTGTAAGGTTTATTTTGTGTGGAAATACCATATCAAAGAAGTCTGTCTCAAAACAATAACGCCCACTATCTCCATAAAGTTCATCAGCTATAGGGGCTAGCTGATAAAAGTCACCCGATAATATTACCTGTATTCCTCCAAAGCAGATATTCTGACTCCTAACCTGTCTACATAGATATTCTACACTTTCTAACGTTTTCATGCTTACCATAGATACCTCATCAATAATTAAAGTGTCTGTACAAAGAATGCGTTCTTTGGTCCCTTCATAGCGTTCGTCACTCAACACAAGTTTCACAAGAGAGTCATTACTGTGTCGCCCATCTTGTAACCCGGCAAAATGGTGAAGTGTCATTGCGTCCATGCCTGGATATTGCAAACATGCTATACCCGTGTAGCAACAAATGTAAACATTCTTACCACGGGACCGTAAATGCTTCACACATTCGCTTATGGTAAATGTTTTACCTGTCCCCGCCTGTCCCAAAATGACTGCGTTATGTCCAGAAATAATTGCATTATATGCACTGGTTTGTTCACTATCCATTTTGTTTTACTTTGTTTACATATTTCCCGGAATATGTCAACGGCAAAGCGTGGTTCCGGTTGTACATGTATATGCGCGGTATAGGATAAACAACAACCGCACAGAAACAAGGGACGTTACTCTGAGCGAACGTTGCTGATAAAATGGCGTATGTCACTCCTTTTGTTTTTTCAGTCTACCGGCACCTTGACGGTAATTTATGAAAGTTACGATTTGGGCAAAATAAGACCATATTCTTTGAGTTTGGTTCTACGGTCACGGTATAAAGGCAAAACCGCGCAGGAAAAAATATGATCATGACTCCGAGCTCCTGTGCATTATGTAAGTTGATATTTGCCAGCTGTTACTGAATTTGTTCTTTAATATGCTCATGCCATTGTATATATTGTAAATATTCAGAGTGCTTAATATAAATATGGTATATTGATATATGCCTATAGCTTAAATTGTTGCATGTACTGTACTTTAAATAATTACTTTATGTTAATTGTATATACGCATGTGGATATCATGTAGAGTACTCTACTCTTCCTATGTGGAGGTAATAAAATATTCTATTCTATTCATATGCATAGTTCAGTTATAAGAGATATCTTTTTATCAAATTTCATTACATTTTCATCTCTGTTTTCAAGCCAGATGTAATACCGAACATGTTAACAAGTTTCATTGTGAAAATTCGAGATTTTAGAGAAATATAGACATTTAAGTGAGGCCACCCCCTACCCATTTTCTGGGCTAAATTTAGGCTCTGTGGTCCTTCATTGTAAATTTTGGTAAAAGTTTCACCTGTATGCATTATTTTTCACTTTGATTCTGAAATATCATTCATTCCGTCATGAATATGACTCAAATGGACGCATTTTGTGTATTGTCACACATTCTGGAGACAAAATATTGGCCTTTCTATTGCAGAAATTGCTGCCGAAACAGGCGCATCTACTCAAAATATGGTCAAAATTCAATTTTTTTCAAATTTAATGATTATTTTGCATTGAAAACATCATTTTATAACATATAAAATCGATTTATGACTATGAAGACTAATTGTGATGTGTTTCGAGAAAAGTCTTATTTCAGCTCTTATAGGCTATATACCAATAAAAGAATTTGTTCTTTGTTTCATATAAAATTCAGCTACTTCAGACCAATTTTGTTACAGTTTCTAGATTTTCACTCCGTCGTAGACCTATTTTCCACAAGATATCCATACATTTGCTTCAAGAAAACGAAAAGAAAAAGGGGTGTTGAATAGTATGCAGTGAAATGCAAGTCAACTGAAGTCAGGTACCCTCATATTGCCGCATTTCAGAAAGCGGTCCGCAGAATAAACACCCTACTTTCGTTTTCAAGTAAACAACTCGAAAACATGCGAGTATTAGCATGAAACGTGTCCTATTTTATGTAAAATTCATTCCACGAGTGAAATAATGCCCATTTGGCACCCGATTTACGCGCAAATGCGCGAAAAATGGAAAAATTAGGATCTATTTATTAGGGACTTCTTTCGATACACCACGGAAGCACATTTTGGACCGAATTACTGCATTATAACCTTTACCTGAAATTCTTCGAATCACTGCCGCTGACGGACTGGATCAATTTTCGGATGATGGATTTTCTGTATAAAAAGTTGTGCATTAAACTGGACATCGATTGGAAGGATTTACGGATGAAAGGAATTGTGATTAAAGGAATTTATAACAGTGAATACTTATTGGCAGGATTTTTTTGTGCAAAGTTAGTTATTTTTCTAATTTTTTTTTTTTTTGCATTTTTCCAAATTTTGTTTGTAGTATACTATATTGTAAATTCTATTTCAAGCTGTTTTTTACGGAAAGAAAAAAAAGCTAAGTGTAAATTAATAAATAAGTGTGAAACGTCCCCGAGAAATCACACGTGAAATTTCCCGAAATTTTCCAAAATAGAGAATATTTGGCAATAGCGACCAGGAATAAACAACAGCGAATTCCCATAGAGAAACTGAAATTGAGTCGCACGGGAAAATCAGACGATTGTTGCAAAAATCCTTGAAATTCTCGAAGGTGACTTTTTTAATTCACAAAAACATGTTTTATGTCCTTTGATCCCGTTCCATTTCTTCATATCAGACCAAAGTTGAGGTCCAAAATTAGAAGGGGGAAAAATAGTGTATTCTATTATGCATTCCTCTGTTAATAAAAGACTCTTACGCTAGAATGACGTCACATCAACGTGCGGTGACGACAATGTTTTTTGCGACCAGGAAAGAGCGCTACTATATTTTATCTGCAGTTTTAGATTAAAGGCATATAAGAATCGAAATAATTCGAAATAATTTATAGGAAAAGGGAGTTTTAACACTATTTATACACTCGGGCGGTAATACGTCGTAAAAATAATTTCACTCGGGCAGCGCCCTCGTGAAATTATTACGCCCAGCGTGTAACCGCCCATCATGCATAAATAGTGTTAAAACTCTCTTTTCCTATAAATTATTTCTTAAATAAAGCTTTGACGTTGACGCTGTTTATAGTATAGGAGACGTTGATCAAATTGACTTATTTATAACAGATAAAGAAAGTAGAATGTTTGATAATTCGGCAGGAAAAGCTAACATGTGATTGAAAGTCCTCAAAGAATATTACCTTTGTGACTTGCCACATTTAATTTTCTTACGTCGTTCATAAAATTGATAAAATGCTCGGCTGAGCACCGCCTTTTCTCTGTTTTAATCAACTCATTTGATAAATTTAATTCGAAAAGTCACTCACGTAATATCCTCTATGAATTAGACTGCTTTTTAAAGAATTGAACATGAACCTATTAAGGTAGAACCATATTAGAACAATGTTCAATGATATTTTCTACTATGTTAATAAATACTCAAACCTTAGGCTAAAACATGAGAAAACAGTGATTTTAAACAGAATTTTATAAGTTGGCAAGCCACATAATAAATATACTACATAAACAATCAGATAAATACGGTGCCCCTAAAGTGACATGTTACGCACTTTTTTTCCACTTAGGTAATGTGAGACTTTTTTATTTCGTTTAAACGAAATCATTTCGTTTAAACGAATTAGTTATTTCGTTTTAACGAAATAACTATTTCGTTTAAACGAAATGACTAATTCGTTTAAACGAAATGATTTCGTTTTTACGAAATGTTATTTCGTTTAAACGAAATCATTTCGTTTAAACGAATTAGTTATTTCGTTTAAACGAATTAGTTATTTCGTTTAAACGAATTAGTTATTTCGTTTAAACGAAATAGTAACGAAATAACATTTCGTTTAAACGAAATAACTAATTTGTTTAAACGAAATGATTTCGTTTAAACGAAATAAAAAAAGTCTCACATTACCTAAGTGGAAAAAAAGTGCGTAACATGCACTTTAGGGGCACCGTAGATAAAGGTAGTTTTATCAATAATTCAATATCCTATACCCAGTTTGTTATACCGATTACTGGTCGGAAAACTGCATTACAATACCTGACGTAAATTGTGTTCAATGTAAAGGGTAGGGATTTACGCCACAATCCGCATTGTATGGAAACTGAAAACAATTGTAACATATTTGAAACTGTATTGTTATAAATTGAATTTTTCTTGAGATGCGCAGGTACTGCTTTTAACAACACATGGCACTATCATAATCTGGATGCTATTCTTAATATTCTTAATACATGTATACTAGTTATTCAATCCAGTTAAATAGAACACACAATTAGGATAAGTTGAATTATTTCTGGGATTTACATCTCCCTGTATATGTCACAGGTTGATATTTTACTTGATAACATCCGTTAATAAATTACTGAAACTACTGAGCTAGGATGCTGTATCACGTAACTTACTAGAGTGTTTGAGATTTCAACCTTCGCTTTCCCCTTCAACGTCTCTCATATATATTTGGGGTAAAACGTCACCGATACGCGTGCATTTTATTTATATCAGACGTTGCTACTAAATTTTTCCATGTAATATCAAGTAAGCCTAAGACTTCTCTTTATTACTATGTGAAAAAAAAGCCTTTGTATCAGGATTTCGGCTTATTAAGTTATTCGATTATACATATGTATAATTAGACTAATTTTGATGCGAAACACTATCAATAAGTATAAGAATAATGAAGTTTTGTATGGCTAATGATATTAACTAAATACATTGAATTGAACCTGGAAGTATGAAGTTATCAACTGATTTTGAGAAACATTGAGATTTTGTTCAAACTTTAGCTTCTACGGCATATTTGTGTCCTCAGGCGGTATCGATTATACTAGATGGGCCTTTTTGTCGTATGAAGTGAAGTTTTGAACGTCCGAAGATGTGGTATCACGAAAGTCAAAACTTCAGTCTTTTTTCATCTACTCTGTCCACATACTCGGCATCAAAGACTGAAATCTGGATGGAGGCACATGGCATGACAGTCATTTTACTTGAAAAATAAATAATTATGCGCGATTATCATTTGGTGGAACAATTTATTTTCGCTTCCAGATAAAAACAATCCGTTTCTGTCGGACACTTTATACGACAATTGCGTTGATATCATGATGCGAGAAGTTTCCTGTTAGCCGTATGAGAAAACTCCATTCTTTACATGCACGGACCCAGAGCCTGGCAGAGGGGCATTATGGGTCAATCCCCCCTTGATTCTTACATTTTACAAAGAAAATCGGTCTTGAAACTCTATGTGACCCTCCCCCGCCCCTGAAATAGGTGACCCCCTCTTTAAAGTTGGGGTCCCTCTAACCAAAATTCCTGGATTTGCACCTGCTTTACTTATGAAATAGTATATTCAAACAAATATATGCCCACATGTTATTTTGTGCGGCAATTTTCGTCTCCATCTAACTTTTCTTGACTGTTTCGCTAGACACTTGGTGACTTGGCACGATTATATTGTGCTGTCTAAGAGTTTGGCATTATACAGAGTCATACAGAGTGTCATGATGCCAAAACGTATGATATCACGAGAGTAACCTACATTTGTTTCAATTCACTTGTTAAATGTATTCACAAATTGTGTATATTGGCTCATGTTATCAACATATCTTTTAAGGTTTAGCAGAATATCACAAAACAACAAATTTTTTTAAGTTAATAAACAGAGTCTTGACACACAACTTATCTTTCCAATCCATGTTTTACTGTTCTGTTCCACAAAGTTGGATACGTAAAATATTCTTAATGAGTTATCTCCTTTTAAATAAGAATGTCATTTGTAAAGAAATAAACGTAAACAATTGTCATAAACGATGTTTTACATAGTTTTGTAAAATTTAAACACTCGCACGATGTTGCAAATGCATCAAAACAAAGCCATGTTACAGTGTGGCAACGTTAAATGTCGCAACGCCGCTATATGTCGCAACCACCGTTTAATGTCGCAAGGTTGTCGTTAAATGTTGCAACCACCGCTAAATGTCGCAAAATCGTCTGCCGCTAAATGTCGCACCTTAAACGTTAAATGTCGCAAAAATTTGCCCACCGTTATATGTCGCAACACCAACGCTAAATGTCGCACTTCCTGTTTGACACTATGACTATCAATTCCTTGTGTATATTTACTTTTTTGAGGGAAGAAAAATTAACAGGTTTATGTAATACCAATAATTATCTTAATGATAAGTACTGTTACGTATAGCAACAAGAGGGCCTTGTTACCCCTAGATCGCTCACCTGAGTTCCACTGCTTGCTTGAACAGTCACGCAAGAAAAATATTTGTGAAATTATTTTGTAATAGTGCCAGTGATTTAGAACAGAAATATTCTGAGGTTTCTTCTAACTAAATACGATTTGGTAATAGTGTTGTATGTTTGTAGGGGTTGGGTATGGGTGGGGAACGGGGTGAATAACGACACAGAAATCTAAGAGACAAACACACAGCACCAAGACAATTAATAGAAAATATAAATATTTACATTTTGAAGTGTGTGTGTGTGTGGGGGGGGGGGGGGGGGGGGGGGGGGCGAGAGAAAGTGGGTTATGTGTGGGTAGGCGGAAAAGTAGGATAATGAGGGGAATGGGTGGACGGATAGCTCAGTGGTTTGCGCACTGGCCTTCCAATCCTGAGGTCGGGGGTTCGATCCCCGACAGCTACTCGGGAATTTTCAGGAACGCTTTTCAGTGTTTCCCACCCAACTAGAGGTGTACTGGTCAGGAACCCAGGCAATCCTTGCGTGTATCAGTGCTATACACTTGGCACGTTAAAGAACCAGGCTGCCTATTCGCAACGAGCTAGGCTAAGTTAGCCGGACAAACCTGTATCTGATTTCTGATCTCTCTGTCGTGGGGGCTGTAGCGTACACAAACACAAACACGAGTCTGAACGTTTTTGATGTTTATTTACACAGTAGAATATTTCGTACATAACTTTCATAATTCATTTTGTAACTTCTTAAGTCTTAACAAATGTCATATCTAAAGCCTAACTTAATCTTAATATCTACGAGACCCATTTCCTAGGTCTCAGTCCAGCCGGACCCCTAAGCCCTTCTGACCTGGGATATCTAAACATCAATATATATAGCATTTCTCTAACATCAGTCTGACAACTTGACGTATAAAACGTGTGTGTTTGATATAACAAACAATTACATAAATGCACCAACAATATATCAACTTGACAGGTGTGTGGCTGGTTTACAAACAATTATTTTACACTCGTTACCCACCGAAAGAAAAAAAAATGAATAACAAATTTATTTTTTTAGACTTGAAGTACTATCTCTCTCGTCTTACAATATGACATGTAGAATGATATTTAATATGATCAAGAACATTAGAATACTATCTGAAGGAATGATATTAAAGAACAGTGTTAAAGAAAAAATCTTAAGTCATTTATACAAGTAATGATAAACAAGAACAAAGGAGAATAGTATTTAAAACTAAACAATTTTCACAATTCATAGAAAGTCTTTTTTATTTTATATCGGCCTTTGTAGTGGCACTTCTCCTTTCTTCCTCCAAGACTTTTTCTTTAACCCGTGTTACATCCCTATTTCACAAAACCAATAACTGTAAAATAAAGCAAAACACAGGTGAGCATCTTTTAGAATATATGCTATATAAGAGTTAGGAAAAAGATAACAATTTCGTTTAATAACATTGCTAAATTGCCTGTAATTATTGTCGCGTGTAAAAATATTTATCATGATATTTAAATTTCACTTATTTATACAAAGATTTTATTCAGCAAATTAATCTTACTTTCGAAATATTTTGATATTTGACTACAGATCTTAAATAAATAGTAAAATCGATTTGTAATGTCCAAAATATATTAATAATTACTGATAAGTAGAAAGAGAGAAAATATAATTAGTTTTTTAGTGTTCTGTAATTTTCCAGCTGGACCATCTTCTTCGCCAAACTCCACAGGCTCACAGCTTGCAGTCCACTTTCGCCATTGTCGCTTGGTTTCGCCATCTTTCTACACATTTGTCCTTTGGTTCCGACATTCTTATATAGCGTAACGCATCACCATCAGTCTCAGTAGCTAAAAATCTCCCGTCATAGGCCATAACGTTGTACTGCACTCTCCAAGTTTATGATGTTCATCCATCTAATTTCATTTGTTAACTTCTGAAATTTTCTAGAGTTCTCCAAGTTATAATATTACTGTTTCATTAAAGTCATGTCCAATATTCAGATGACCTCCTAAAATACTTTGTTATTATATTGTTCCCATTTGTCATAAATGACAGTTTATGACAGATAAAATCAAGTCTGCATGTTTACAAATTGTCATAATACACAAATGCAAATGTCTTCATTTCGTTTTGACAGGTACTTCCCACTATGTAACCGTTACATGTAATGAGTCTCCCTTTGGCTATTATATAATGACAGTCCACAATATGACAAGACTTATAATGTTGACTTGGAATACACTTTTTCCCAGGTTAATTTGACAGTTTGTCAGTATTTTATTTCAGACAGTTCGTATTTCATTTCAGACAGTTCGTACTTTCTTTTCATAAGTGGTATCTGTACTTCGAATAAACCGTTATGTTACCGAGAACCTTACTTCTTTGTACTTTTTTTTTTACAAGCTATGTCCTACGTTCTACATTTTTCAAAAAATAAAGATATCAGCCAAAATATGTTCCTTACAAAAAGCAAAATATGTTCTAATATGAAAATTACTAATATATTATATTTAAGAATGCATAAGAAAGCTATAAAAAAATCTACAAAATTAAGCATTTAGTCATTTCCAAATACAAACAGACATACATACAAAACCAACACCAATATATAAACAGAATAACTGATAATGATTTCTTCCATGATTATATCTACACAGTGTAACCTTTCTAGATGATTCAACAGAAATATTATGTCGTCCGCGAGAAAACAAATTTTCCGACACAATACTCTGCAAAAACTTGAAAGGGTAACCTAAAAGTAACAGCACTATCGACTGTTTTTGCAACTCTTTGACAAAAATACTACATCAGGTCTCATAAAACAAAAAGCTGTTGAACTTGAAATACCCGGTAAACACACGTACCTCATAATGCAATTTATTATATGCATCGATTTCACCTTATCATAGCAAGATTCCGACTAATATTTCGGAAGACAGTATCTGTGTCGGTATAATAGTATACATCTTACAAAACAACTGGGATCACAACTTCCAGTCTCACAACACAATATCAAGTAACTCTAAGTATCTCACAATATATATAAATTCAACCTTACTGGAATCCACATGTTCCAGCGACAATATCAAGTCATTTTTACGTAATAAACATATTCTTCTTTGCCATATCAGGCTTCAAAATATTTCCAGCACAACAGACCAGACCAACCTTTTAATTTACTGAGACGACCTGAAGTAACCATATTTTTGAAAAATAACAATGTAAACATAACCCAGCCATGCATTTTCATGCATGAATCATCTTGAAAATGAATTTCGCATATCTAACTAGTTTTCAGCCGTTCCTTGTATTTTCGCATATATTCGTGATGAAATATTACCCATAACCTCAACAGAAACTATTTACAATTCATTTTGCGCATATTAATGACTATACACAAGTTTCATAGGACAATCCATCTTCCTTCATTTAAACAATTTGTCAATGCGGGAATGCTCAAAACTGTTTAAATGTGGCCATAAGGGAAACAAATATCATATGGAACAAGTAAAATAAACATAATATGACAAGTAAAATTTTTCGAAAAACAAATATTTTCACATTTGCGTGTTTTAACTCAGTATTTTGTGTATTTTCCTCAATGTATTGTTCCTTACTTTTTACGTTTTCTTTTTTCTTTTATTTTACATTTTTTTTAGAATTTTGCATATAATGAGTTAGGTTTTATCATTTTATAAATTTAAATTTCTTTTCGTGTCCAATAATTAATCTAAAAATGAATTTATCTTGAAATTGTGTTAAAAAATAGAAACAAAAATTTAATAAAAAAAAAAGACTAGCTTGCAAAATTGCACTAGAAGATAGGTAAAATGGCAACTAACAGTTTCTCTTCTTTCGGCTTGGCAGCGTGTGGTCGTTGGCAGTAGTACTTCGCTTCGTAATGTCGCAACAACCCATCTTGAAATTCGACATCCTGTCTGCGGCACCAAAAATTGAAAGAAAGTTGTGTAGCGTACACAAACACAAACACGAGTCTGAACGTTTTTGATGTTTATTTACACAGTAGAATATTTCGTACATAACTTTCATAATTCATTTTGTAACTTCTTTAGTCTTAACAAATGTCATATCTAAAGCCTAACTTAATCTTAATATCTACGAGACCCATTTCCTAGGTCTCAGTCCAGCCGGACCCCTAAGCCCTTCTGACCTGGGATATCTAAACATCAATATATATAGCATTTCTCTAACATCAGTCTGACAACTTGACGTATAAAACGTGTGTTTGATATAACAAACAATTACATAAATGCACCAACAATATATCAACTAGACAGGTGTGTAGCTGGTTTACAAACAATTATTTTACAGGACTTTGTCTCACTCTGTCCCTCTGGTCAGATCGCTCTGTGTCTGTACTAGTAGAGGATGAATTATGCGCCCTGTGTGGCTGCATTTGAACTATGTAAAGCGCCTTTGAACGTGAAATTGATCATGAAAAGGGCGCTATATAAATCTGGTATAATAATAATAATAATAATAATTTAATGAGACTAAACTAAACAATTTTAAGAGACTAAAAGTAAAATAATATCAAAAGTCCTGCTTTACCTGAAAGAATGTACAGAGGGCCACATAGGATCTTTCCCCGCCATTGAAGCTTGATAGTTACCTAACTTTAAATGTAAACCTCCAAACAAAGAAATAGAACCCATGGCTGATAAATAGAATATCTTCGTTTTCTACAGCTGGTACAAAACACAGTCTTCGTGTCGCGTAGTTGAACATCCTGTTGTGTAACAGGCCTGGATTGCTGCCTGAGCCGATTCCCTCCCCGCCCCCACATCCCAAACTTGTTGGCTTACTAGAGACTTATACTCATTGTACCCAACTATTTTGGAAATAATATATTCTCAGAATGTAGACCCAAAACGCCCCAGACGCGAACATTTTATACTTATATCTTAAAATTCCCCAGGGGGAAGAACCCTTGACCCCTTAAAATGGGGGATGGTGGTGAGTTCCCCTCCAGTACCTTAAAATTAAGAAACAAATGCACTAGAGGCAACCATTTTATACCTGTTTTTCAAACTTTCCCGGGGAGAGACCCTGAGCCCTGGAAAATGACAGGGATAACAACTTCCATACGCCGAAATTTTGAACAAAAAATGCAATAAAAGTCCAGCATTCCATACTTGTATTTCAAAATTGTCAATGGGAAAATACCCTAACCACCTAAAATAAGGGGAGTGACCCTCTAGTACGTACCTAAAAAATAGACAAAAATGCACCACAGGCCAACATTTCATACCTGTTTATAAAAAACTTCCCCACAAATACGGACAGAGGAACCCCGTGCCTACCGCACGTCGCCGGTGACGCTTTTGTTTTAAACTGGTGCCCCCGCCCCCATCTTCCATCAACAATTTCTGGCCCCCGGCCTGTTTTGTAACGATATTCAGGTCGACTAAAGACATGCGATACAACGCGCGACAATACGGAGCTCAAGCTTAATGTCTCATGAGCTAAACAGGACTCCATAGAATTACATAGTTCAGACCTGAAATAAATCTAGTACTGTGGCGAGTACCATGTTAGTGCTCAAACCTTTAGATATGAAATATATAACGCATGTATGGTGCGGAACCACTGAAAAGCAAACGTTCAGATTAGAGTGAAAGGTCAATTCAGCCCTTCCCATATCAAGCATGCATTACCCAGTCTTATCTCTAAGTTGTAAAGACTGTTTAACTTACCTTATTTTGCTGTGCGACATTTAGCGTTGGTGTTGCGACATATAACGGTGGGCAAATTTTTGCGACATTTAACGTTAAAGGTGCGACATTTAACGGCAGACGATTTTGCGACATTTAGCGGTGGTTGCGACATTTAACGTCAACCTTGCGACATTTAAAGGTGGTTGCGACATTTAGCTGCGTTGCGACATTTAACGTTGTCACATACAGCTTTTTAAAAATATGGTGAGTTTTTAATGACGCTTTACTGTCCAGAAATGTTGCCCCTTCATGCAGTCCCTTTCCGGAATTCAATACATATATGAGTAAATTGTTTTTTTTTGTTGGATTTAACGTTGCACCGACACATGATAGGTCATATCGAGGGCTCAGAGCGAAACTAGTCTAAGTGTATATAGAAATAGAAGCAGATAGACTAGTTTCGCTCTGAGCCCTCGATATGGTGACTTTCCAGCTTTAATGGTAGAGGAAGACCCCCCAGGTACCCCTCCGTGCATTATTTCATCACGACCGGGCACCTGGGTAGAACCATCGACCTTCCGTAAGCCAGCTGGATGGCTTCCTCACATGAAGAATTCAACCCCCAAGTGAGGCTCGAACCCACATCGATGAGAGGCAAGTGATTTGAAGTCAGCGACCTTAACCACTCGGCCACGTAGACCCCTATGAGTGAACTGACCATGAGTAAATTGACCATGATTTTGTTGAATAATATAAATGTTTTATATGCTGTATGCTTTATAACTTTTCGTATAAAACAATGCTTTTTTCTATGATTTGATGACGTTTGAACTTTTTTCTCTCCGAAACATGGATCTATATCTTAAAAGGTTAGATTTTCATCAGGTACATTGTTTATGAGTGTCTACAAGTAAAACGCGTCTTTTAAGTACACAGTTCCAATTCAAAGTAAAAGTACCTTTAAGATTGTTGTGTCATGTTTTTGTTTTAAAAATATTAACTGCATTATCTTTCAAGAACACCAGTACAACATACACAATACAACGATAAAATACGTTGATATGTATGATTTACAATCGTACAACAACAACAACAAAACAAAAAGATCATAATTACGGATAAATTGAATGGACGGATTAAATGAAGTAAGGTTCATTCTAAAGTTTGAAATCTCAAGAAAATTTAATCGAACTTCAACTTCATACGTTAACTTCGCAAGAGACGTTGAAGAGGAAGGCGAAGGTTGAAATCTAAAACTCTCTAATACCTCTGTCTTACTTATTTAACCTGTGCAATTTATCAGTAATGTCTTCCTTTTATGTGCACTGTTTTCTTCAAAAGCTTCGAGTGGATGCTTTTATGCTTCTTTAGGTTTCTTTTTTAATATAAATTTACAAGTGTATTTTTATTTTATATACCATGCTTTCTGTAACATTTGCTAGAGATACTCCTAGTGGGGAAAAACTTTGGTTTGCACTATGCTATGACTCTTGAACATAAATGTGCACCATAAACTGGTGTTTTTGCCACTGAACGTCCGATGGTGATGTGTTTTATTAGTATATGTTATCATGTACACATTCATACAAAGATTGCTTTAAGGCTAAGATTTTAGGAGGCTACAATCTTCAGATTGGACATTTCTGTTGTTGGTTTTAATTCCATTGTGGTATAATGGCATTTGACCGTGTAAAGGCGGTGTCCCACTAGGCTTCATATTTTGTAGAGGTTGATGAATTTTGCTCCTTGGGGCTATTATAATTTCATATTCAGAAACCATTGGTCAGATCCTTGAAATGTTTCTTGGTTGACCCTTTACCAATTCGATTCAATATTAGGCATTTCATGTTGGATATCTATTCAACGTGTTTCATTTTTTCAAATGTATATTTGCATATCGACGGTGTCGATCAAAAATCCCGAACAACGAAACTGCCTATTTTTTCTTTGCCGAATAATGTTCAGCATTTTCCCGCGCATATTCTCTCCAAATATGGGTTCCATTAGCCAATGGGAAAGTGGTGAAACATGAAGAAATAAAATACCGAATAATGAGATGGATAGAAAATGCCGAATAAATTTGTTGATTGGAAAAAAGCCGAATAGTGAATTTCAACATTTTCTTAAAATACAAGGGTCTTTTTCAATAGTCAAGCATGTAGCACATCCAAATACCAAGATTTCAGCATTGCAAGTATGGATGTTCTGTGTTGTTTAATTTTTCAGAAATTGATCTGAACAAATCATAATTCGGTATGTTATGTTTGATTTGGAAAAGGCGGGAAACATTAGTTTTTTGCCTCTCCTGAAAACCACCTTTTTATTTTTCGGGAATTTCTATCGACACCGTCGATATATAATGTACACTTAATGTACTTACATATACAGACATTACTGTAGGTCACGGATTGGAGGGCTGGAGGCTTTGGAACGTACCGTTCTGTGAAGTATTGTGTTTCACATTACCTCGCATGAAGAGGCTAAAAAAAGTCTACTATTTTTACTGGGTATGTTACATGCGTTCACCAATACTTTTAAGTGCCTTAGCGAAGCTGTGAAACGTTTCGCTGTACTGAAACTCATTGCAACACCAAACACTGGCTTAATAATCCATAAAGGTAGATTGACCAGGTAAAATATGATTAATATTTGTTCGTTTCATCTTCATGATGTAGAATCTCATAATAACGTATTCGTAAAAGCAAATTTTACTTACATCTTTTAATAGATTTCCAATATCCTTTTGCTCCTAATAACGCACTTTTCGCTACCTGATTGCTTAATTGTGATAAATTATACCCTCATATGTATGAGTGTATCTATTTTTTGTATCATTGTATCAAAACTATTTATCTATTGAAAACGTCATAATAAGCGACCAAAATTACTATTATTGAAATATAACATATTTATTTGCTTGGTTTAACGTAGCACAAATAGTAGGTCATACTCCCTGCTTTGGTGATGGTGGAAGACCATGGGTGCCCGTCTGTGCATTATTTCACCACGGGCAGGCACCTGGGTAGAAGCAACGAACTGAATGGCTTTCTCACATAAAAACATCCAACGCCCCGAGTGAGACTTGAACACACATCGTTAAAACAGTGCGTTAGTGGAAAGTCCACAGGTTGCTAAACACGACAAAAATGAAAATGTTGCAAGGCCGGTTAATGGGCGGTAGAGAAAATGCATTGTACCGTCCATGCCCTCTAGCCCCGGGTTGAGCAGAACTCAACATTTACACATTTCACAAATACGAAACTCAATTTACAGACATCCGCAGATGTGTTCATACGGCGGTGCACATGGAACCTTAAATGATACATTGGTGTGTGGCGTATGGTCAAAAGTTATAATAATTTGCTTGTCCCAGAAATAGAACGCTTGACCTAGAAAACAATAGGCAAAACTCAACAAAATGGAATTTAGAAACAGAGGGTCTGATGTTGCCGAGCCTGCATATCACAAAAACTGTGTAAAGACAAAATTTAAAAGCAGGCGCCAAATCCTAGGGATGACCTTAACCACTCGGTCACGGAGGCACCTTCATGCACTAACATAAGTAAGAGGACGGGTCCAGGTATAAAATTTCACTAGCACCTGCATACATATAATTTTGGATAATTATAATTGTAGAGTAATCTGTGATGCTGTATTAGACTCGAGTCGATTTGGTCTGGTCAGATCAAAATATTATATACAGTATCACGATCTTTTTGTTTGATGATTTGTTCTTGATTTAAGAAAATCGACCGAAATCCTCAAGGTCTAGAATTTGGCAAAATACAGGAGAACTTTCAAGTTGTATGATAATTTTAGGTGGTTAAGAATAAAATGTATGACAGAATCATACGCAGATTGCGGAATTATCAGACGCTACCAATATTAAAATTGTGTTGCATTAAAGATAATTGTAAAGTTGTGTATTTATGTAGCATTTTATGACTGTATTATTGCATTTAGGCATTGATTAAAATATCAAAACTTTGTAGTAATGAGTTTGTTTTTATTACTTATAAATTATAATAGATTTATACTAAATATCTGTTCATGACTCGAGGTGAAATCTGTTAAGATATACAGAACACAAAGATTTAAGCACTTTCCGTGTATTTTTTCACAAAGTCAAGAACCATAATCTTTTATGCTGGTCTAGCTAGGATCCAAACATGCATCACTGGAATGTAACTCTGAAAGGTTAGAAGTAAATATTATCTCGCTGGATAAACTCTTCATGGGCTGTTTCGAGTATGAATTACATTTAGTTTGAAGTGTATGTGAATGGCACATGGTCCACACACTGCCAGTGTGTATCGTATTCAGACGATTATGCTAGAAGGTCACATTCCGAAATTTAATGTCGTTTAAAAGCAGTTTTAAAAGTTTTCATTTCAGTATGAATAACTTCTAGTGTGTCTTAAATGTGTGAATGCCTGTGGAGTATTTTTCTTTTATTATATTTAGTGTATTTCATTCAATACAGTGAACTTATTTTCATTTGATTAAAATGAATTTACATTTATTCAATATTTGTTTGGCTTGTAAACAATTTATATAAGATAAAATGTTTGGTGATTTAAATCATGACCGATTGCTTATTCTGTATTCTGTTTAGGTTGTTCCACGTTGAATGAGTGTGGGGGTCGTCATTTTGCTCCCTGGCCGCGTCATACCAAATACGTGAAAAATGGTACTAGTATCTTCCTTACTTTACGCTCAGCATTAAAGCCCTGCTCCACGGCTATTCAAATTCTATTGTGTGTATGCAACCCATGATTACAATAGCTAACAGTGAACGGCCACGTGCCACACTTTAGCACGCAAAACCACATGAGCCGTGCCATGAGAAAACCAACATAGTGGGTTTGCGACCAGCATGGATCCAGACCAGCCTGCGCATCCACGCAGTCTGGTCAGGATCCATGCTGTTCGCTTTTAAAGCCTATTGGAATTGGAGAATTGGTCTGGATCGATGCTGGTCGCAAATCCACTATGTTGGTTTTCTCATGGCGCGGCTCACATGTATTTTATATAGAATTATATACAAAATAGACCCTATTTTGACAGGCGTCATTGTTCATAGCTAGGATTTTCATGTTTTTTTCAGTGATAATTTAAGGTTAAAAGGTAGGACTGGAGCAGGTCTTTAAGAGGATAGTTCTAGGACTGGTCAGCCCGTTGTCAGTATAATGTGACTGGGTGGGGTTATATGTCAGGTGTCTATGGCGTGATATTCAAGTGAGGCAACACCATAAAAGTGTGCGTCCTGCTACAAGTAAACACTGTTATAAATATGACGGAAAAATGTTGAAAAAAGATGCTAAAAACTAAAAGTGGAGGGATCTCCATGGTCAAGTAGTTAAGCCCCTCATTTATGTTGGTTGGAGTCTCACTCAGGGCGTTAAAATCTTCAGGTGAGGAAGCCATTCAACAGGGTTATGGTTCTACTCAGATGCTCGTTCATGTTGAAACATTGCCCGGAGGGACGCCATGAGTCCTCATCCACCATCATAGCTGAAAAGTCGCCGCGTGAACTATAATTGGGTTGGTGCGACGTTAAATCAAACAAAAGCAAAACAAACTAAAACTGGAACACATGCATACTCTCAATGTTTAATTCAAATTTATTTCTAATTTTCATTCTCTATTTCAGATTGCTAAGTATGATGCCCTAAGTAAATTTCACCCATTTGATAAATGATACAGAAAACTTGGACCAGGCTTCTATTGACCTTGATTTAAAACATCTGCAAACACATTTAATTGTTTGTCAAATAATCTGGTATATGCAAGATGGAGTTTCAAAAACGACATTTTTTGCAGGATTAACGACAGAAAATTTATTGCCCAGGAGAAATAAATTTCATGTTTCTAATATTAAAGCAATAATATATCCTGTGTTCATATGTGCATTTTAATTTTAGTCTTTTAGATAGTCTGCTGTTAATTTACCGATTTTCATGGATGGTAAAAAGTTTGAAAATTTTTAAGAATGACTTAGAGGAAAGAATACCTTACGATTCAATGACGCGTAAAATAAATTTTATTTTGACAGGGAAAGAAGTTCCACGCCCCGAGGACAGTTTAGATCATTCATACGATTATTATATGCATAATAAAGAAAATATTTGGGGCGATAATACCGAACTTTATTTTTTTATTGTAACGCCCCGACGAAAGCCAAAGAGGAGATTTTAAAAGATATTTGGCAGCATAAACAACAACAGAATCCGAAACAGGAGGAAAAACCAAGTGATAAAATTTGCTGTGTAGTCTTCATTGTTTAAGTTTTGTGAAATCAACAATTACTTATATCTCCAGTGTTTTGGAGACTAGTATTTATTTGTGGATTTGTGTTAATTTTATTCCTGGTTGCTAAAGCAACCAATGACCTTGTAACTTTAAAGTCGGCCATGTTTTTATTGGACACGGAGGCAATGTTGCCGATATTAGAACGTCAAAATGACGTAACAAATGCCGTTATATCCGAGTACGGCTCTTACCTCAATGACTTTCTTGTTGGATATAAGGAGAAGTTGGACGGAGAGCTGCAAATGGTTAACAATATACTCTTAAACGTCGCAGAACGACAAGTGAGTATTAATGTAGATTTGGTAAATTTTCACATTCACTTTTTTCTCGCGATTTTAAAGACAACCAAAGAGTTTGCAATTGGTGGTAGTTAATTCTTTTTAAATATTGCTGTTGTTTTAAATCTTGGCATTGCTTTGTTTGCAGATATTAAATTATCTCGACTATTAGCCTGTCTCTATGAGAAATTATTATTATGTTTCGACTCGTAGTTGTTAATGACCTATTTTAGTCTGTTAAAGAAGGTAATAAAAACTACAGCATTTGTTATATATACCTAGAGCTGGGTATAATTGTCAGATAGATTAATTGAGCACTTGATATAGGCAAAAGTTAAAACTTAACTTACTTCAAGAGTTCGTCTTAAAATATGAAATTCTTCTCCGAATTAAAATATGCACGGTTGTTTAATAGTGTATGTGTAATGCCTTAAGCAAGTTTGTCTGTATCTTATGTTTTTAACCTTTAGTCTGCTAAATTTTTAAAATGGACTGGTCCATCATTCAATTTTGGCAGAACCATTTATTATTCAAAGGGGTGTTAACTGAAAATTTACTGACTGAATGGCCATGATCAGCCTGTGCGGACGTACACGGTTGTGCAGGCTGATCTGGGGCTGCACTGGTTGCGAAGGCAGAATCTCTTAATGCCAGCAGGCTAAAGGTTAATAAAACTTAATGTCATCAAATCTAAATCATAATATTTCTAAGATTTTGAAGATTCTCAAACTTGTTTTCATCTATTTATAGAATATGCTGCTGAACACAATGATCTCAGATATGTGCAATTTAGCGGGACTTGACACGTGCACTGACGGAACAAATCCAGTCACAATGTCCCTTCATGTAATTTCTTGCCAATACATGCTAAAATGTTTGAAGGTATGTACTTATTTTGTAACTACACTTTTCTTATCTATCAGTGTACTGTGAAATCTTTAAATTTCGTGGGCACAAAACTTCATGGTTTGGGCTCAAATTGTTATTTTGTTGGGGATATGAATTCGTGGGTTTCAACTTAATTGTAATTTTACTTGTTCGTTGGGATTTAATTTCGTGGATTAACTCAGCAATCAATATTGGTACCCGGCGAATATTATTGATTTCACAGTATTAGCTTCATGTTTGAAGTGAAAAGATTATGTTTTACAACTTGCTCAAAACATCACATTCACAGTAAATTGATGCCAAACACGTTGACAGATCATCCATAGTTTTGTGCAGGTATTTATATTCGAGTCTGTCCAGGTATTTTATATTCGAGTCTGTAAAAACCACACAAACTTTTTTCATAATGTACAACTTATACATTAAGACACCATGTGTTTTTTAATCCCCCGCCACAATTGGTGTGTGTCATGCCATGAATATCCTACCACTTCAGATTTCATACAGTTTGCCGAGTTTTAGTGATGAATATAGCCAGTCAATCCCTCTGAGCCATGACATTCCGTGCAAAGCATGGTTGCAAATTCATTCCGTGCAAAGCATGGTTGTAAATTATCTAAATACATGTACACTACTGACTAGCGTACAAATTAAACCTACTATCAGTCAAATCGAGTCTGCAATATTTACTATTTGTTTTGTCCTCGTTGCTCCTGAGGGATCTATTTTTCAGATTTTGTAAGGGCCTAATATATTATCTTGTTATTAAGTGATTAAGTATATATCAATATCTATTTCAAGGAAAAAAAAAACATTAGATAATTTTAGGCTTTTATTTAATGATAACATCCTTACATCATTTAAAGATATTTCAGCAAATAACTTTTTATTTACACTACAGTATGTTCTTTGGTTTTAATGCCGACCGTAACTTTGTAAATTCTTGTCCGGGCTGTAATTCTGTCATCCATGAAGTAATTTTGAAATAGTTTGGCATAAATATATTAACCTTAATGAGACGACGTTTCATGTGTAACACTCAGACCCCTTTCTACAAGGTCAAGGTCACACTTAGAAGTCAAACAGATTGTTTTGTGTCCGGATCGTAACTTTGCCATTCAACAAGAGGTTTTAAAAGTACTTAGCATAAATGTTTATCAAAATAAGAACCCTGGCTCCAAAGTCAAGTTCTTAACAGGGTTATTTTTGTGTCCGATCCATATTTCTGCTATCCATGGAGGGATTTTGAAATATCTTGGCATAAATTGTAACTATAATCAGACAATGTGTCACGCGCAAGATCCAGATCCCTTGCTCCAAGGTCAGTGTCATATATAGATCTTTACGTGTCCGATATATAACTCTATTATCCATGAGGGGGTTTTGAAACAATTTGGCATAAATGTATACCATAAGGAGGCAATGTGTTACGCGCAAGACCCAGACCCCTAGCTCCAAGATCAAGTTTACGGTTAAAAGGGTCTGTTTCATATCCGATTCGTAACTCTGTAATTAATCGTGTTACAATCTAAATATTTTAAGATTTTGTACCAATTGCAAATTAGCTCAGTGGTAAAGCATACAGTCCATATTAAACAGATCTTTTACCGTGTGGGTTCGAAACTCACCATAGACATTTTTTTTCTCGTAAACATTTAGATTCCTTTATGAACTATGTGACAATACAACAGAGAATTATCATAAGCCGATATGGCAGATCAGAAAAGTTTACCATTATATCAAAGATGATATTGACTAAATGCACACGCACACGCACACGCACACACACACACACACACACACACACAAAGACTAACATGAAAAAAAACTCACGTAGATTCGACCCCACAAAATGATTACGCGCAAGACCCAGACCCTAGCTCCAAGATCAAGTTTACACTTAGAAGTCAAGTGAAAGGTTAAAAGGGTCTGTTTCATATCCGGTTCGTAACTCTGTCATTAATCAAGAAATTTCGAAATTAATTAGCAGAAATATTCCCTGATAACGAGAAAACGTGCCGTGCATAACAACCAGACCACTAGCTCCACGAGCGATGTCACATTTAGAGGTTAACGGTTTACATGGTGTGTTTCTTGTCAGTTCCATACCTATTCCGTCGATGAAGACATTTTAAAATTACATGACATAAACGGTCCCTATATTAAAATGACGTGTCAGACGCAAGTCCAAAATCTCTAGTTTCAAAGTCAAAGTCAAACTTAGATTAAAAAGCTAACATTTATGTTTCTTGTCCAGTCAATATTTCTGTCATCATCAAACATTATTTGTCACAAATTTCCCCATGATGAGTTAGTGTGTCATGTTCAAAACCAAGACCCTAGCTCTAAGGTCAAGGTTACCTTCGGAGAAATTTTTTCTCTTGTCGAAAAATTAGTCATACCTTAACTATTCTGGCATATTTTGCGCATCGAACTGTAGCATTCTTGGACAAACCTCGGGGGCGTTTGTCACTAATAGTGCCATCTCTTGTTTGAGCTTCAATTCTAACTTTGAGAGTTATATATATTTGTACTTATCCCTTTAAAATGTCAAGGTCAGTAGTGGCTATTGTCAAATTACCTTAAAGACACACCACTAACTAACTGTAACCTTTTGTATTTCCATAATGCTGTCTGACTGAAGTACATCTCCTATTATGCTATACTTAGGATCTGAAGACGTGCTATTGATAGCCTCGATCTGACGACCATTCCGTTAGCCAGGTAGAAGGCTTACTTACAACATTTTGTAAGAATAAAAGATCTGTAAGCGACTGGTCCCGGATTCGAGTCCCTGACAGCCTACACATTTTTACTTACTTACAACATCTTGTAAGAATAAAAAATCTATATTTAGACTGGGTTTTTGATAGTTACATTTTTTTATGACGTAAAGTGTCAGCCGGTTAGCTCTGTCGGTAAAGCGTTAGCTCTGTCGGTAGAGCACTTGCTCTGTAAGCGACTGGTCCCGGATTCGAGTCCCTGACAGCCTACATATTTTTCTTAATCTTTGACATTCGAACAAGTCGTCTGTATGATTGGTTAAAATAAAAAAAAATAGAATTGCGAAAATAAACATAGCAATTCTGGAAATCAAAAATATACAGAAGACGATTAAGAATGGGCCATTCTCGGATCTTCGTTTAGAAGATCAAGTACTTCAGTCAGATTGTTCCATGATTGTAATTATACATTTTTGTATGGAGAAATGTTTGTTTCTATATACAGTGTAAGATAGTTATTATTCTATTTTTTTATAAAAAATATACTGAGAAGAGAATGACTAAGTTTGCAGATGAAGTTATGAAAACCGGACTGAGCTTGTCCACCTGTCATCTTGTAGAATAGTTGTATGATACCAGCATGGTGGTGGGGGGGGGGTGTTATAGGAATGGTCTCATTCCGTCCTTCCGTTCTTTCTTGTCCCCTCCATATCTTCTAAACCCCGTAAAGGATTTTCATGAAATTTTGGTCAAATGATCACCTCATCAAGACAATTTGCAGAACCTATGAGTCAGCTTTGTTGGCTCAAGGTCAAGGTCACAACTCAAGGTCAAATGTTTTAGCCTTCCATTTTGTGTCCGCTCTATATCTCCTTAACCCCTTGAAGGAATTTTATAAAACTTGGGTCAAATGATCACCTTATCAAGATCTCATGAGTCAGCTATGTCAACACAAGGTCAAGGTCACAACTCAAGGTCAAAGGTTTGAGCTGTATATCTCCTAAACCCCTTGAAGTATTTTCATGAAACTTGGGTCAAATGATCACCTTAACAAGACGTTGTGCAGAATTCATGAGTCAGCCATGTCAGTTCAAGGTCAAGGTCACAGCTAAAGGTCAAAGGTTTACCTTTTCAATATACATAGCATTGGCGGGGGATTTAGCTGTGTGCCTTGTCAGATTAATAATAAAACAAAATTTCCACATTTTCAGCCATTTTAAATTTTTGAGTCATAATACTGATAATGCAATTTTCATCTCATTTATTGCGAAGACATTTAATTTCTTGTGTTTCATAAGGATATGGATTTATGGATTTAAATTTTGCTATATGGTTGGGAATTTCACTTGTTCACTGGGATTTGCTCAACCACAAAATTGAAGAAAATTTGTCTCTAACAAATATCAATATTTTCACAGAATTATCAGTTTTCACGAAACCTTCAGAACATCTTAGTATAAATGATATATACTGTTTTAAATCAATTTTAAGAAAAATTTACGGAAGGTCGGTTCTACCCAGGTGCCCGCTCGTGCTGAAATAATGCACAGAGGGGCACATGGGGTCTTCCTCGACCATTAAAGCAGGTGCGACCTTAAACCCAATAAAATAAATAAATAATCATATTTTTGAATTTTTCTTAAAACCAAAATTTTAAAATGCATTTTTGTAAAATAAAGATTACAAAAGATATTTCCAACTTCTCTTTTTCAGTAACTGTTTTTGTAATATTCCTATAACACTGCTCCGCTTGTGATAATTGATTCTATATCAATGACTGTAATATTGTTAATATTTGTGGTACGTGGACTAACGTTTGTGTATTTCGTGGTTGGGTTGAATTAGTCCACAAAATTTAATCCCAATAAACAAGTTAAATTTTCTTTCATTTAATGTGCAAGAAATGAAATCCACAATTCATATTCCGACAAAATAGCTGTTTAGACCAGAAACTGAAATTTCATCCCCTACGAAATTAGATGAATTCACAGTATGATTATTGCATAAAAGACATTCCTAAATTCCGTTCTAGCATTACGTACTAGCCAAAATCTTCTGTGTACATATAATTCTTTATTTTAATATTGCTTTCTGTGTTTTTCAGGATTCCACAAGTCAGTGCTTTTAGAATATATCCAAAAAGAGTTGTCTCCCTTAGTCCTGAATCTCCAGAGTATTTTGTTTAGTTCCATGTATTTACTGCTCGCGTGTGCAGCGGCCATGTTACTGTGTCAGGTCACAGCACGTGTAATTTATGTTCATTTGAAAAACTCACGGCACATGAAAATTACCAAGATTTATCAGTTGCCTAGCACCATGAGTGACCAGTGGCACGACCAGCTGTCTTTACGGGAGAAGGAAATGTACAATAGTCAGTCTGTGATTGCAGAAAGCTGTGAAAGTGGAGTGTATGATATGACAAATTAATTCAGATTGTGATTTTTTAGAAAAATATATGGGGCGTTCCATGAGAAAACCTGTATTAGTGACATGATATAATTATTGCATAATAAGTAGTTTAAAATACTGGAAAATCACTGTTTTTCTTTTGTTCACGAAAAATCTAGAATCAACTTTATTGTAATAACGTTATCCAAGGCAAATAAAATTTTATATTTTACAAATAAATGTTATTTGTGTTGCCATGGCAACGATAATTTCAAAGCATGTATACATCATGAAGACATGGAGGTGTATAGATAAATGGTCCGTCATGAAACCAAAAACATACGGATAAGTTACTTTTGAGAAAAATCATCTTAAACTGTTCCTTAATATTCAAATGTATGATGTTTAATATGTGAGACATATAATATGTTGCATTAATGACTTTAAACAACACACCATGCATTGCGGCGTCATACTGCTTCCGTGACGTTCATAACGTAACGTCTTAAAATGCCTTTGGTGTCTCACTTAAAAGCATTGTAACTCTTGAAATATTGAAAATAATTACTTCAAATTTTCAGATTTGAAAGGACAAAGGATATTCTGTGATTTTGTTATCCCAATTTTGATTTTTGTGACACTAGGAACGGCCCATATAATTGAATAGCTTGTGACTGTTTTTGAAAATATGAAGTATTCAAAAACTGTGTGAATTTGTAACGTTTAGGCAGACATGACTTTGAGTAATGTCACATCTAAAAATACTTGTTTACAGAAAGACATTTAGTTTGGACACTGTTAAAGTGAATTTACGTGACTATTTTATATCATTTTGAGCGTATTTACTTCCATTTAATTTCAAAAACAAACTCTTTATATAATGAATAAATAGTCAGTCCCATAGTCTTTGGCAATTAATTACAGAATAAATTACTGTGGAATCACTTATATTCTTTGGTGACTATTTTTTGTGGATTTCGCAGTCAAGTCATTCCATGAAATTAAATCCTAACAAAAAAGTAAATTTTCATTCATTTACAGTTCAGAGGTCAATATCACGAAATCATCCCAAACCCGCAAAATTTCATGCCGATGAAAACAAAGTTTTTAACAGTCTATCAGATTCCCAAATATTTTACTGTAACTCCAAATCAGGTCTTTTAACACCTGACTATTTACAACTGTGTATCTATAATATAAAAATAAACTAGCAAACAATAATTGCGGGGGGGGGGGGGGGGGGGGGGGGGTCGGCCTCCAAATCTGCTCTCTTAAGTCAAACTGTTTCCATCCTATCTTCGCCAAACTTTGTGGGTATAATATCTCGGCAAAGTTTGATAACCAGCAAAATCAGTCAAGGCACTCTTTGAGTTATGGCCCTTGAATTACTCAAAATCTGCAAATTTAGACTCTCTAAGTCCAATAGTTTTCATCCTATCTTCACCAAACTTGGTGACAATGTTTGCGGGCATGACATCTAAATATCCAAATTCGATATTAGCAAAATCCCCCAGGCACTATAGCCGTTGAATTGTTCGAAAATCTGGAAATTATGCTTGTCCACCCTTTAAGTCGAATAGTTTTCATCCATCTGCACCAATTGTGATGAAAATGTTTGTGGGCATAATATCTCGGCCATGTTCGATAACCAGCAAAATCACCGCAGTCACTCGTCCTTGAATTACTTGAAAAATTGTGACATTAGCTTTGTCCGCACTCTAAGTCAAACGCTTTTCATCCGATCTTCCACAAACTTGCAGATATTGCTTGTCTGCATAATATCTCAACCAGTTTCGATAACTAGCTAAACTGCTCCACGCACTCTTGGATTATGGCCCTTGAATAACTTGAATTCTGCCAATTTACCCTTGTCCACTCTCTTAAGTCGACTAGTTTTCATCCAATCTTCACCAAACTTGCTGACAATGTTTGTGGGTAAAATATATATCTGGGCCAAGTTGGATAATCAGCCAAATCGCCACAGACACTCTAGGATTATGGCCCTTGAATTAGGCCAAATTTGATGACGGGCGTATTTTGTGACAGTCTGCCACTCTTGATTTATCTTGCAAAAATGATTTTTTTTTGTAAAAATGATTTATTATAGTTATTTTGTTTTCAGCATTTCGGTTTTACGAAATGAAAGGTATGATCTTATAACTAATTTAAAGTAAAAGTGTCTGATGCCCGCTCTCGTACTAACATCTCAGTTTTGATATTTGCTTATGAACATGATTTGACCTTCAACCGTTTTAGCTCACATGTCACCAAGTGACAAGGTGAGCTTTTGTGATTGCGCAGCGTCCGTCGTCCGTGCGTCCGTAAACTTTTGCTTGTGACCACTCTAGAGGTCACATTTTTAATGGGATCTTTATGAAAGTTGGTCAGAATGTTCATCTTGATGATATCTAGGTCAAGAATGAAACTGGGTCACGTGCGGTCCAAAACTAGGTCAGTAGGTCTAAAAATAGAAAAACCTTGTGACCTCGCTAGAGGCCATATTTTTCAATGGATCTTCATGATAGTTAGTCAGAATGTTCACCTTGATGATATCTAGGTAAAAGTTTGAAACTGGGTCACAGGCCATCAAAAACTAGGTCAGTAGGTTAGATAATAAAAGAAACACTCTAGAAGTCATATTTTCATGGGATCTGTATGAAAGTTGGTTTGAATGTTCATTTTGATGATATCTAGATTATGTTTTAAACTAGGTCAACTGCGGTCAAAAACTAGGTCAGTAGGTCTAAAAATAGAAAAACCTTGTGACCTCTCTAGAGGCCATACTTTTGAATGGATCTTCATGATAATTGGTCAGGATGTTCAGCTTAATGATATCTAGGTCAAGTTTTAAACTGGGTCACGTGCCATCAAAAAACTAGGTAAGTAGGTCAAATAATAAAAAAACCTTGTGACCTATCTAGAGGCCACATTTTTAAAGGAATCTATATGAAAGTTGGTCTGAATGTTCATCTGAATGATATCTAGGTCAAGATCGAAAATGGGTCAACTGCGGTCACAAACTAGTTCAGTAGGTCTAAAAATAGAAAAACATTTTGACCTCTCTAGAGGCCATATTTTCAAATGGATCTTCATGAAAATTGGTCTGCTTGTTCATCTTGCTGATATCTAGATAAAGTTTGAAACTGGGTCACGTACGTTTAAAAAGTAGGTCAGTAGGTATAAAAATAGAAAAACCTTGTGACCTCTCTAGAGGCCATTTTTTCATGAGATCTTCATAAAAATTGGTGAGAATATCTTGATGATATCTAGAGCAAGTTCAAAACTGGGTCACGTGCCTTCAAAAACTAGGTCAATAGGTCAAATAATATAAAAACATTGTTACCTCTCTAGAGGCCATATTTTCCAATGGATCTTCATGAAAATTGGTCAGAATTTTTATCTTGATATTTAGGTCATGTTCAAAACTGGGTCACATGGGTTCAAAAACTAGGTCACTATGTCAAATAATAGAAAAAAACGACGTCATACACGGTTCAAAACTGGGTCATGTCTGGACATGTGAGTGATTCAGGACCATCATGGTCCTCTTGTTCTTACATTTTGTCATCACTGTTGCCAAGGACGTAAATTGATGGATATTTACGATATTGCTGTTGCACACAAAGAGTAAGTTCACATCAAAGTTTTAAGGTAGAGTAGAGACCGACTCTATACTCGATAACCTATTTGAACGTTATAAGTTAGTACACCAATCGTACCTTCCCTGTTGAAGAGCTGTACTCTACAAACTCCACAGCGAATTAGGGTTAACTGGTTCCTTGCTTTTCATCACAGCAATCATGTGCAGGGGAAAAATGTTTTACATGTTTCCAGGGCCGAAGTTTTGATTGGTCGGTTACTTTACTGGTGGGAGTAAGCATAATTTACACAACAGTCTACTCTTCATTAGAGCTTCCATGTGAACTTCCCCAAAAGGTCTACCTACATCCAATGAACCATGAATAGTATTCATTGTACACGATGGTTGGCCATTGTGTTGTACACAATGGAAGATACTTTATAATAAGATCTTTTAACTAAGCTATGAATTTACAGAATTTACAGACCTGATACCATACCGCTCTACCATCAGTTATATCAAGATATCGTTTATAACATGTTAACATGATTTTGCATATTTCTTCTGATCATAATTGATATATTGAATCTTGTGAAATAAAATTTATAAAACAACTTATTTCTTTTTTTTTGCTCCAAATAACTGGCTTTTATAGCATTCCGTATTGCTATCATAAAATTGCCAAATATTTTTTTAGATACATGGGACACAAACTTTTATGCTCTTACTGTATACTTTGCCTAAAGTCAAGGGCCAAAATTCTGGTATTGCACAAAGCAATCCAAATAAAACACAGGTGCACAAAGTCACATGTTGAATAACATTCCCACATAGTTTTACAACTCTAGGTATTTTTTTTTGTGAGATATGCAGCACCATTATGAAACACTTAGTGTATTTTCATTAAAGTCAAAGACTCAGGTCTGGCAGAGTAATCACAAACAGAACAATAGGTACACAATTTCCCGTGCTATATAACAACCCACAAAATTTTTATGACACAAAAGTCAGATATTTTGAGATACAAATCTCATGTGATACAAATTTGTAAGCCGTTTTTGCATTTTTAGCTCACCTGTCACGTAGTGACAGAGTGAGCTTTTGTGATCACCCGTCGTCCGTCCGTCCACAATTTCTTGTGAACAAGATAGAGACCACATTTTGTAAGCAATTTTAATCAAACTTGTACAAAACTTGTATTGGCAAGATATCTCAGTTCCTTTCGAAAACTGGCCGGATCCCATCATGGGTTCTAGAGTTATTGCCCCCTAAAGGGCCAGAATTTGCTATTTTTGTGCGTCAACAATTTCTTGTCTGCATGATAGTGGTTTCATTTATGATTTTATTTTAACCAAACTTACACACTACTTGTATCACCATAAGATCTTTGTTCCTTTCTTGAACCGGCCAGATCCCATTATGGGTTCCAGAGTTATGGCCCCTGAAGGGCCAAAATTAGCTATTTTGACCTTGTCTGCACAATAGCAGCTTCATTTATGATTTGATTTTTACCAAACTTGCACACAACTTGTATCACCGTGAGATCGTGGTTCCTTTCTTGAACTGGCCGGATTCCTTCATGGGTTCCAGAGTTATGGCCCCTGATAGGGCCAGAGTTAGCTATTTTGATCTTGTCTGCACAATAGCAGCTTCATTTATGATTTGAATTTAACTAAACTTGCACACAACTTGTGTCACCATACGATCTTGGTTCCTTTCTTCAACTGGCCAGATTCCATTATGGGTTCCAGAGTTATGGCCCCTGAAAGGGCCAAAATTCGCTATTTTGACATTGTCTGCACAATAGCAGCGTCATTTATGATTTGAATTTAATTAATCTTGCAGAAAACTTGTCACCATAAGGTCTTGGTTCCTTTCTTGAACCGACCAGATCCCATAATGTGTTCCAGAGTTATGGCTCCTGAAAGGGTCAAAATTAGCTTTTTTGACCTTGTCTGCACCATAGCAGCTTCGTTTATGATTTGTTTTAATCAAACTTGCACAAAACTTGTGTCACCATAAGATCTCGGTTCCTTTCTGGAACTGACCAGATCCAGTAACGGTTTCCAGAGTTATGGCCCCTGAAAGGGCCAACATTAGCTTTTTTGACCTTGTCTGCACAATAGCAGCTTCATTTATGATTTGATTTTAACCAAACTTGCACACAACTTGTATCGAACCAAGATGTTGGTTCCTTTCTTGAAATGGTTAGATTCCTTTATGGGTTCCAGAGTTATGGCCCCTGATAGGACCAGAATTAGCTATTTTGACCTTGTCTGCACAATAGCAGCTTCATTTATGATTTGGATTTAATCAAACTTGCACAGAACTTGTGTCACCATAAGGTCTTGGTTCCTTTCTTGAACCGGCCAGATCTCATTATGGGTTCCAGAGTTACGGCCCCTGAAAGGGCCAAAATTCGCTATTTTGACTTTTTCGGCATAATAGCAGCTTCATTTAATATTTGATTTTAACCAAACTTGCACACAACTTGTATCACCATAAGATCTTGATTCCTTTGTATACGCCCGAAGGGACATATTATGTTATCGCCTCGGTGTCTGTCAGTCTGTATGTCTGTTGGTTAGCAATTTCCCTTCTGCTCTGTAACTGTTGAACCCCTTGAAGAATTTCAAAGAAACCTGACACAAATGTTCACCTCATCAAAACAATGTGCAGAGCGCATTTGAATGGCTCACTTCAAGGTCAAGGTCACACTTAGGGGTCAAAGGTCATATGACTTTATTTTTAGTGTATGTTGCTCTGCATTTGCGTCGATTGCAGTGCTCTTGTTTTTATTTGGCAGATCCTTCTTTTGTTGACCTACAATATTTTTTTTCAGTTACTTCCCTTTTATGTTACTATAAATAGCTTATTAAGTAACTTTATTATTATTGGCCGTAGGGAAAAACCGAGACCACTTTTCTGTGGTACAGCATGGATGGTACCTCCAATTTTTAGGTGTATTTTGACATATTGTACCTTGTAAGAATTTTTTATTTCGTTTTGGTTAAATTTTGCCCTTTGTTGTTCCTGTCCTTTGGACTTAGATATTTTTTCTGAGGACTTAAGATTTATTTTTAATTTCTTCCCTTTGTTGTTCCTGTGCGCTGGGCTTCATCAGTCAAAATTTTGCTCGATGTAAACTACTGGCCTGATTTGAAAATAATTTTATTTGAAGTAACTTTAAGAAAATTTCAACTATATTTTCTCATAATTCTTTGATTGATCTTGATTATGATTTTTTGATCTTCTTGTCCTTAAGTGCAATGATAACAGGTGAGCGATATAGGGCCATTTTGGCCCTCTTGTTTAACTAAATTAAGGGTCATAACTCTGGTCTGTCCGATAGAAAATCAATACAAAACCACTGGTGTACAACTTCACATGCTGATATAATGTTTCTTGCTCTTTGGTCAAACAACTTGCAAGATTTGTGTGAAACTGACTTTTATGTATATATTTTTATACGCCCGAAGGGACGTATTATGTTATGGTCCCGGTGTCCGTCCGTCTGTTAGCAATTTCGTGTCCGCTCTGTAACTCTTTAACCCCTTGAAGGATTTCAACGAAACTTGACACAAATGTTCACCACACCGATGCGACGTGCAGAGCGCATGTTTTGGATATCTCATTTCAAGGTCAAGGTCACACTTAGGGGTCAAAGGTCATATTAGTGTGTTTCGTGTCCGCTCTGTAACTCTTGAACTGCGTGAAGGATTTCAAAGAAACTTGGCACAAATGTTCACCACACTGAGGCGACGTGCAGAGCTCATGTTTTGGATGACTGGCTTCAAGGTCAAGGTAACACTTAGGGGTCAAAGGTCATATATGACTTTGCTTTGTGTATATTGCTATGTTTTGCAGTGCTCTTGTTTTTATTTGGCAGATCCCTTTTTGTTCTCTTACAATATTTTTTTTAATTACTTCCCTTTTTGTTACTATAAATAGTTTATTTTGAAAATTTTTAAATATTGGCAGTAGGGAAAAACCGAAACCACTTTTCTGTGGTACAACATAGATGGTACATCCAATGTTTAGATGTATTTTGACATAACTTTACCTGGTAAGAATTTTTTTGTGGATTTAGATTTTTTTGATTTTTTGTTTTTGTTTCTGTCATTTGGGTTTCAACAGTCGAGTTCTTTAAATTTTGCTCCAATCCTCTAATGTAACACTTCGGGCGTATATTGCCCCGCTTGGCGGCGCTCTTGTTTATCTTAGTCAAGGTCATAACTCTGGTCTGACTGAGGGAAATTTAAGCAAGAGGGTCATGATGACCCTGGATTGCTCACCAGAGTTATATGAGCTACATGTTTCAAATGTCAAACTGATGATTTTTAGAAATTTTTTGGAAGATTTTTCGATGTACAATCAAGTAACCCCTGGGGCGGGGCCGGGGGTCATGATTTGAACAAAGTTTGTAGAAGTCTACTAGGCAATGTTACATATCTAAGATCTATGCCTTCTGGTTTATTTTTAGCAAATTTATGAAGATTTCCCTATGTACAATCAAGTAAACCCTGGGGGTCAAGATTTGAACAATTTTTGTAGAGGTCCACTAGGCAATGCTACATGTCAAATATCTAAGCTCTAGGCCTTCTGGTTTATTTTTAGAAAATTTTGAAGATTTTTCTATGTTCAATGAAGTAACCCCATGGGGCAGTGTCAGTTTGACCCGGGGTCATGATTTGAACAAATTTTGTAGAAGTCTACTAGGCAATGCCACATGTCAAATATCTAGGATTTAGGACTTCTGGTTTATTTTTAGAAATTTTTTGAAGATTTCCTTATGTAAAATAAAATGAACCCTCGGGCGGGGTCAATTTTAACCCATGGGTCATGATTTGAACACATTTTGTAGAGGTCCACTAGGCAATGTTACATGTGAAATATCTAAGCTCTAGGCCTTCTGGGGTTTTTTAAGAATATTTTTGAAGATTTTCCTATGTAAAATCAAGTGACCCCTAGGGTGGGGTCAATTTTGACCCCGGGGGTCATGATTTGAACATATTTTGCAGAGGTCCACTAGGCAATGATACATGTCAAATATCTAAGCTCTAGGCCTTCAGGTTTATTTTTAGAAAATTTTGAAGATTTTTATATGTAAAATCAAGTGACCCCTGGGGCGAGGTCAATTTTGACCCCGGTGTCATGATTTGAACAAATTTTGTAAAGGTTCACTAGGCAATGCTACATGTCAAATATCTAAGCTCTAGGCTTTCTGGTTTATTTTTAGAAAAGTTTGAAGATTTTTCTATGTACAATCAAGTAACCCATGGGGCGGTGTCAATTTGACCCTGGGGTCATGATTTGAACAAATTTTGTAGAAGTCAACTAGGCAATGCTACAGGACAAATATCTAAGATCTAGGCCTTCTGGTTTATAAATAAACCAGAAGGCCTAGAGCTTCGATATTTCACATGTAGCATTGCCTAGTGGACCTCTACTAAAGTTGTTCAAATCATGACCCCAGGGTCAAATTGACACCGCCCCATGGGTTACTTGATTGTGCATAGAAAAATCTTCAAAATTTTCTAAAAATAAACCAGAAAGCCTAGAGCTTAGATATTTGACATGTAGCTACATGTTTCAAATGTCAAACTGATGATTTTTAGAAATTTTTTGGAAGATTTTCCGATGTACAATCAAGTAACCCCTGGGTCGGGGCCAATTTTACCCCGGGGTCATGATTTGAACAAAGTTTGTAGAAGTCTACTAGGCAATGTTACATATCAAAAATCTAAGATATATGCCTTCTGGTTTATTTTTAGAAATTTTTTGAAGATTTCCCTATGTACAATCAAGTAACCCCTGGGTCTGGGTCAATTTGACCCTGGGGTCAAGATTTGAAAAAAAATTGTAGAGGTCCACTAGGCAATGCTACATGTCAAATATCTAAGCGTTAGGCCTTCTGGTTTCTTTTGAGAAAATTTTGAAGATTTTTCTATGTACAATTAAGAAACCCCATGGGGCGGGGTCAATTTGACCCCGGGGATCATGATTTGAACAAAGTTTGTAGAAGTCTACTAGGCAATGCTAGATGTCAAATATCTAGGACCTAGGCCTTCTGGTTTATTTTTAGAAAATTTTTGAAGATTTTCCTATGTAAATTTCAAATGACCCCTGGGCCGGGGTCAATTTTGATCCCGGGGATCATGATTTGAACAAATGTTGTAGAGGTCTACTAGGCAATGCCACTTGTGAAATTTCTAAGCTCTAGGCCTCCTGGTTTACTTTAAGAAATTTTTTGAAGATTTTCCTATGTTAAATCAAGTGACCCCTAGGGCGAGGTCAATTGTGACCCCGGGGTCATGATTTGAACAAAATTTTTTAGAGGTCCACAAATGTTTTAGAGGTGCAATGCTACATGTGAAATATCTAAGCTTTTGGCCTTCTAGTTCATTTTTAGAATTTTTTTAAAAGATTTTCCTATGTAAAATCAAGTGACCCCTGGGGCGGTGTCGATTTTGACCCCAGGGACATGATTTGAAGAACTTTAGTAGAGGTCCACTAGGCAATGCTACATGTCAAATATCTAAGCTCTGGGGCTTCTGGTTTTTGAGAAGATTTTTTAAGATTTTCCTATGTAAAATCAAGTGACCCCTGGGGTTGCGCTAATTTTAACCCCGGGGCCATGATTTGAACAAACTTGGTAAAGGTCCACTAGGCAATGTTTTCACACCAAATACCTAAGTTCTGGGGCTTCTGGTTTTTGAGAAGAAGATTTTTTAAAGTTATTCCTTTATGTTGCCATGGCAACCAGAATTCTGCATGGAATTCAATTCTTTGAAAAAATTTTGTACAGCTTCACCCAAGAAACATTCCTGTGATGTTTGGACGAAATTGGCCTAGAGGTTTATGAGAAGATGTCGTTTAAAGTAAAAGTTTACGGACGGACGACGGACGCTGACTGATCAGAATAGCTCACCCTGAACCTTTGGCGCTGGTGAGCTAAAAAACGAAAACCCATAGGTGCATAACTTCTCACGGTGAATAATATTCCTATAATGTACTATAACCCTATCAAAACGTTTTTAAATAGATTGACACACACTTTACGGCCCTTTTTATGCATTATTCTAGCTAAGTCAAGGGCCATAACTCTGATATTGATATTTGAAAACCCAGTTAAAATACAAGGATCACAGATTCAGGTGCTAAATGACAATCCTGTGATGTTTGATGACCCTGGTTCAAAGATTTTTTTGAGGTATGCGCGACACGACTTTCGGACGGAGGAACGGATGTACAGACAAGGGCAATTCTATAGGCCCCTCACCCCACGCCATTCCAAACTTTGTTCTGGGGGGCAGAGGCACAAAAATGTTTGATACATGGAATGAAACACCTTTAACTGATTCGATAATTTTATTACTTTTTTTTATTAAGCTAAACGCTATACAATTTATACAAAGGCCATAACTCTAGTCTAGCTGTTTGAAATCAAAATTAAAACACCAAGTTTTATTACTTTTTTATCAAGCAAACTCTATACAATTATACTAAATACAGAAAAATACATGTTAATGTGGACTTTTCCAACAAGACCTCTAACGTTTTATAAATCTATCAATGTACTTGAGATACAGACTTCTGACAAATTATTTGAAAACAAACAGTTTACTTTTTGACTCGTAATGTTACAGTTACTAATAATAACATAAAACAATCTTTGTCCGATAACACTGGATAAATTTCTGATGAACCTTTGGTAATTATGCTTGTTATTTCTAAGGGTATGATCTAAAAGTCTTAGAATAAATTGACTGTGATGTGATGGCATATATTCACGAAAACAAGAATGTATATTCATTTCTGTTCTCAGAAGAATGAACTAACTAAAATCAAATATTTCTTTATCATGTAAACTCGTGATAATCTTAAACAAATTCATAATGTAGACAATTATCCCTTTCATATGACTCGGGTCATCCGAACTGTGCGCGTTTGCTATCGAAGCGGCATTGCTGTTTTTTAAATTTTACATGTTTTTTTTCCTAGCTGACAGTGTATAAGACAAACGTGTTTTAAGATATCCGATATTTGTCTTTTTTGCATGTGCAACACATGACGCAACAACTAAATTTTCCAATAGCATTCATACATAAAGCATTTTTATTCAGCAGATGGAGACTAGATAAATTACTGTGATATTTATATATATAAATGTCTACTTGGAAAATTCCACAAGCATACATTAACATAATACAGTATGTACAAAACAGGTACTAGTAATTCATGTTCAAACAACTTACTCTACTCTACTCTACAGAAACATTTGGTATTACACAAAATGAAATGTATACAAGAATAGGAATATTGCATTCAATAATTTCAACAATTTCAAACTGAAACACCTTAAACTATTTAGACAAATAAGCTTCATGTGATATGTAACATGTTGCTAATCTTTGATTTTGAGTTTGAACATATCAATGTGTGAAATAGAAATTTTCAGCTATTACACCTACTAAATCCAATATGTTCTTCACAACATAGTGAAACAGATTCGTTACTGTTTATATCAAGTAAAATAAGACATTTAACTATTTTGAATAAAAACCTCCAGAAACATTTTGACAAATCTCACCGTAATCACTAATTGTAAAGGTGTGCTTGAAAGTTACATTATTAAAATGTTATAGATGACCAGTATTTCAAATTTTGAAATTTATTGGCATGTGAGTTCATTGTCCGTGTGAAGATCTCCCTTTGTTTACTTGTTTAACATGGAAATGAGCGCTAAGCAATACTAGTATAAGGAAATAAAAGTGCTAAAAGTTTCCATTGAACGCACATAATATAAAAAAAGAGTTTAATAGCTTGTGAGTGCGAGAAACTCTCTGTTAAGGATGTACGAGCGTTTTTTTCGGGATATCCGCGATTTTGAAAAATGTTTCTTCGAATATTGCTTTCAAACAAAAGTTTTGCCAGAAAATAATGATAAATAATTAAAATATGGCTATTAATGTACCATTTAACCAGACAGATTCTACTTTTTGCGAAACAAAATTCACCCATAGTTTTGGCTGGCATTTGCCTAAAATTGGCGTAAGATTTACAATTGGGTAGGGGTAGGTGATATCAAATATCTATTAAAGTAGATCAGGTTTTGTTTTGATATTTTCCTGACTGATACATATAATAATAAGCTACAATTGTGATAAAAGTTTTCAAAATAACACTTTTTATTATCTAGAAAATATAAAAAAACAAGAACAACAAATATCGAAATTCACCAATTTTTAAGTTTTTTCTTAATAAATCTCTTAGATGCACGGTGATCCCAACTTTTTTTCCTTCCTATATGAAGCAATTTTGTGTGTCATTAAAGCTGCAAAATATTTTGAAAATCTTAGCATCAGAATGATTTTTTTGTAGATCTAAATACGTTTTCTCCACTTAAAATAAAGTGGGTGGGGTAATTATGTCAACATGTAAAAATGAAAGAGATTTATTAGTGACATTTATGCTTATATAATACTGACATCATCTTGTTTTCATATTAGCCTGTAAGACCCGAAATCTCTCAGTTTTACAAAATTCAGAAATGCTTAAACAGTGGGTGAAGGAAATGCCCTATAAAATTAAAACGAGTTCGTTGACGTATGTTTTTACTTCTCTTGTTTGTCTTGGAAACTAATGTTCTTCAAGCTCACAGAATATGAAAAAATTCTTAACGTTAGAAAAAAATCGCTCCTACATCCTTAATACCTGTAAGCTTACTCTCCTGTAAGAAAATTGATGTGTGATAAGAACAGCAGTTTTAAGCTAGAATAACACCAAATATCCTCTAAATATATTATATTTGGATCATGGTATTCACTCAATGAACCTGTTCAATAAGAGTTCCACTAAGACAGTTGTTAGAGCTAGTGTGTGGTGTTGTACATTTTTTTTACTTTTCACGATCAGACTCTTTATACTTTGTTACGTTATATGCTTCCAAAGGTATTTTAGTATAGTTCATCACATTCTATCAATTAAACATAGATAGACAGAAAATTATAAATATACTCTTTTTACTTTTAACAGTCATTAATAATTTATACAATCTGTGTTCTGATATTGCTGTTTAAAACTCTTCTAACACTATTATTTTCTGTTGGAGATGCTTGTGTATTTACATTATATCATATCACTACTTTGAATAGCTGTAATTTTATCTCTCCCCCAGCACAGTTAGAAATGGCAAGTCTTGTCTTGTCCTTTGAGAAACAAATACTGGAAGGACTCGTCATATCTATCTTGTGAGATGCTATAACTTTTCCTAATGGAGAAATCTGTACTATGCTGTTTCTTCGCATACTACAAACAAAGATACAATCAAACGGTCCTACTGCAACATTTTTTGGTTCTCTGATTTGATCGTTCTTGACACTGACTGTGGTGTTGGTTGTGGTGTCGTATATAAAAACAGTGTGTTTATAGCTATCGGTGAGAACAACTCTGTCACTGTTTCTTATATATGTACAGGCACTGGTGTCAAGAGAGTATTTCTTGTTCTGAAAGTTGATACTGAAATCTTTCTCTTCTCCTGACATCGATACAATACGAACATGTCTTGTATCACCGACTGTTCCAACAACAAAATTCTTATCATCTTTTAGACATATTGACATATATTTAGTTGTCACTTTACATGTCCTGATAAGAGTAATTTCATTTGATTTACTGACATGTAGAAAGTCTATTTTGCAAGGATTTCTACTTGTTATCGCCACTTCCTCCTCAGATACAGCAACAACACACTGTGGATTATACGATAACTGAAATGATCCTACTTCCTCAAGCTTCTCATTGTAAATCAAACATCTGCAGTTGTAATTATCTACGGTAACAAGCCTGCCATCAGGCAAGAAATCCAGTCCTGAGTAAAATGGTTCTTTGTTTTTGTTTTCATTCTGCTTCAGTTCGAGAACACCAATTTGAAACAACTGTACTGGCCTGGTTCCCGGTGCCTCCACTCGTACTGGGAGAAGTTCAGAATGAAGTGCTATTTGTTCTGGTAATTTCAATTCCATATGTAAAGATACAATATCCACATCTGTTAGGGACTGAAATTCGTTTCTAAGTTCCTCTATCCGATATTGAGAAATAAGTTTTTGTGGGGTTGTGCCACATTTAGTCATATTAATCAGTGACAGCTTGGCTCGTTTACATTTCTGAACGACATGCTCACAGTATTTGCGTTTTTTCTTTATTTCTTTCAAGGTATTATTTTTCATTTCATCAGCTTTTTCTTTTATTTTTTGTGCTTCAGAATCAAATTGCTTCAATAAAACATTTCTATATTCATCTAACTTAGCAGGAATACTTTTTACATTCTTGTTTACATCTCTTTCAATGGAAGACAACCATGTTATAAGCAGGTGTGCTTCGTTTTGTAGTCGAGGTATTTCCATTGTTGGGTTGTATTTGGATTCATATGACATTGTATCCTCAGAAATGGATGTAACTTTAAGACAGTTTTCGTGTTTCTCCTCTACACACACCTCACAGCAAAGTTCATTATCAGATTCACAAATGTACGAGATATTCTTTTTATGGTCATCACACTTATCATAACCCTTCATATCAATCTTTAATGGTTTTCGTTTTACTATTCTTTTCCGGTTGTGCGTATTCTCAACAGTATGAATACGTTGGTTGCATTCAATGCACATAAACTGACAACAGGCTTCACAATAAAATGTTGCTGTTGCAGTGTCCTTTCTGGGTGAACAAACCTCACAGTCAGGCAATGTATCGGGAAATGTAGAATGAGTGAAATCGTCCGTGTATCCTAAGAAAATAATATTATACAAACGATATGCTTTAGCTTTACATTTTAAAAATCGAGATATAGCAACCAAGAAAATACAAATACTATAAAAATATGAAAAGATTTTTGTAAAAAGTTTATGTTTCCAATTTATCGATGATATCAATAATTCTACCGTAAAAAGTATTTGTCTCTTTAAATGAAAGTATTCGATGAAAAAGTATTTTACCAGAATGTATCTTCTGAAACCCTTCTATAACTTCCTGCTTAAAATCTGTAAAGGAAGCATTTAGAACAGTTATAAAGAACAATCAAAAAGGTATGCCACAAAATTAACAGAACTGACTTTCTGTACATAAAACAAGATAAACTAGAGCTATCACTGAAGTTGATGAATGTACCCCCCACAGGCACTGAGACAGTACATTGCAATCTGATGCACACAAAATTTCATAATTATGCGGACAGTATGTATATAGTATAGAAACAAAAAAGTCCTATAACTCTGCAGAATATTTTTTTCTGCAAAAACCTAACATGCAACATGTAAGGTTGATACTGATCACTTGTTTAAAGTTTCATTAAATTGTGTCCAATGGTTCGGAAGATTAGGCGCGCACAAGACTGAATATGCAAACTCTATGTATATAGCATGTATGTAGTATAGTAGCAAATAAAAACAAAACAAAAGTCCCATAACTCTTCATAAAATTTATCTAAAAGAACGTTACATACACCATACACAACTAGGGTTAGTACTGATCATTTGCATGAAGTTTCATTAAATCTTGTGAAAGCGTTCGGGAGATAAGGCGCGTACAATATTGCATATGCATATGCAGACTGTATGTGTATAGTATATTAACCAAAACAAAGTCCCATAACTCTGCAGAATTTATTTCTGAAATAACTTAACATGCACCATGCAAAACTAGGGTTACTACTGGTCGCTTGTGTTTAGTTTCATTATATATTGTTTGTATGGATTCAGGAGATTAGGCGCGTACATGATTGCATATGCAGACTCTATGTATATAATATAGTAACAAAGAAGTCCCGTAACAGAAAAGTTTTCTGAAAGAACCTAACATGCATCATACACAACTATAGTTGTTACTGAGCACTTACGTGCGAAGTTTCATTTAATTGTGTCAAGGAGATGAGGAGAGTTGGTGCATACAAGGTTGTGTCTATGGACAGACAGACGGACAGACAACCTGAAAGCAGTATACTCCCTTTACAACTTACTTTTTCTCCGAATGGTTTAATAAATACATCTAATTAGTATTCCATCCAGCTTTTTTCAAAGTACAAAATGGGCAACATCCTGTATCACTACGCTTTTTCTAACATCTAGATATTACCCTCTAGACCTTATAAAACCTGAATTGGCATGTCATATGTTCTTTTGTCAGGATTCTGGCCATTTTAATGAAATTACTTAATAGGAAATATATTTCTCTTTTTTATCTAAGAATACCACAAAAATTACATGTACATCATTTAAATACTATGCCCTAAATATTGAATGGATATATTTGTACCTGATAGGGATTCTTGTAATCGGTTCTCTGAAGCTCTGACTTCTTGCACAATATCTTTAGACTGTTTGTCTAACATTCCTTCAAAATCTTGTAACAGCTCGTCTTCATTCCTCAGCTCCTTTACGTACTTAAGAGCAGTTGCCTCATCAAGAGGTTCGCTTGTAAACTTCTGTATTAATTTTGAGCATTCAGTCTGTAGAGTCACATCAAGGCCTAGACACAATTTCGTCAATGCATCTTCCAGATCTGATTTCAAAGCGTTGTAATCAGCGAGTTCAAATGAAGCCGTCAAATTATGTGCCAATTTGTTTCTTGTTTCCTTTATTACTTTAATGTACTGTATGTCGGCGGTAGAAAGAATCATCACATCTTGTAGAACAACTGTCAGCAAAGAAAGGTCAAGGTCTTCAATATCCGGGATCCCACTCTTAGGAAACAGTACAATATACTGGGACTTTATAAGCTTCTTCTTCAGTTTCGGTTCATGAGCTTTCAGGATGACATCCAGTGTAATACCTGCAAGTTCTCTATCAATTATACCTTTACAAACCAGCATGCCTCCTTGAACCAGAGTCAGCAGAAGCCGTATGTAATATTCAGTTTGTACATTCATCTTCTGAAATGATATATTCTATTTGTTAATGTAAGTCTTCAACAGCAATTTAACCGCCTCTGTAGCATAGTGGTTAAGCGCCCGCTTTGAGTGTTGAAGGTCATGGGTTCGATCCCTGGCCGCATTAAAAGAAAGACATTTATAAGAGCTGTCTATAAGACAGCCAATGCTCGACCATTCGAATTATTGTGCCAGAAGCAGGGAAATATTACCCTGAATGCTAAAATATCTATAGAGTTTCAATCCAGTATCTGCATTAGTTTTGTAGATAGTAACGTGCATGCAAAACTTAAACCAGAGGTTTTAAGTTCAAAAGGGGACATAATTGACCAAAATCATGTCAAAGTTATGGGACTTGATGCAATCAACTAGTTTTATAACCCCGAAGGCACGCGAAGTTTCAATTTAATAGAGAGTTTGAGATTTCAAACTTCGCCTTCCCCTTCAACGTCTCTCATATATATTTTGGGTAAAACGTCACCGATATGCGTGTATTTTATTTATATCACACGTTGCTACTAAAGTTTTCCATGTAATATCACGTAAGCCTAAGACTTCTCTTTATTACTATGCGAAATAAAAAGCTTAGTTTCAGGATTTCTGCTTAATATTAAGTTATTTGATTATCCATATATATAATTAGACTAAATTTGATGCGAAACACTATCAATAGGTATAAGAATAATGAAGTTTTGTATGGCTAATGATTTTAACTAAATACATTGAATTGAACCTGGAAGTATGAAGTTATCAACTGATTTTGAGAAACTGAGATTTTGTTCAAACTTTAACTTCTACGGCATATTTGTGTCCCCAGGCGGTATCGATTATACCAGATAGGCCTTTTTGTCGTATAAAGTGAAGTTTTGAACGTCCGAAGGTGTGATATCACGAAAGTCGAAACTTCATTCTTTTTACATCTACTCTGTCCACATACTCGGCATCAAAGACTGAAATCTGGATGTAGGCACATGGCATGACAGTCATTTTACTTGAAAAATAAATAATTACGCGCGATTATCATTTGGTGGAACATTTTATTTTCACATCCAAATAAAATCAATCTGTTTCTGTCGGACACTTAATACGACAACTGCGTTTTAATCATAAACATAAAATGGTACTAGTAAGACGGAAATTCTTCTGAAGTATCGGACAATTTCAGATCTATGATATCATGATGCGAGAAGTTTCCTGTTAGCCGTATGGGATAACTCCATTCTTTAAATGCACGGAGCCAGAGCCTGGCAGAGGGACATTGTGGGTTAATTCCCCCTTTGTTTCTTACATTTTACAAAGAAAGTCGGTCTTCAAACTCGGTGTGACTCTACCCCCCCCCCCCCCCTTTAAATTGGGTGACCCCCTCTTTAATGTTGGTGTCCCTCTAACCAAAATTCCTGGATCCGCAGATGCTTTACTTATAAAATAGTATATTAAAATCATATTGTGCTGTCTGAGAGTTTGGCATTATACAGAGTTATACAGAGTGTCATTATCACTTAGATACGATCATTATAGGTTATTAACTTTGTATGTGGATATATGCACGAGTTCTGCAGCAATATTGTCTGCGAAAGAACGAGTGCATATATCCACATACAAAGTTGATAACCTTTTTATTACATATCCACTATCAAATGATTAATTTATATTTAAATTATCGTTCTGCCACGAAAAACAGGAAAAAATACGGAAAAAATTCTCCGAAAACGCAATTAACAAATCAAACTGACGCGCATTAATATTTTCCGCGAAAATGACGTCAACTTGTTGTCGCAACGTGCGCGTGGACGCCATGGACATCACGCGATTCTTTCCATTACAACGTTAAGAAACCATTCCACGTCCTATATTAGTCCAACTCATGACGTAATTATAACTTTCATTTCATTTCAGTCTGATAAATTACTACATGCTAGTATCTAATAGGTCAGATTAATCAAAGTGTAAAAGTAAACAAAATGTTGCATAAATTACAAATTAAACAAACACACAATAGCAACAAAAAATCTAAAGAAACGAGATCCGCAATGAACGCACCGTCAGGGGAGGTAACTAGAGTCAAGGATTGGGACTAGTCCGATATGAAAGCGTTCAACGTCATGATATGGAAAAATATTGCACGATCGCGGTCCATTGAAACCCAATGGAAAATAATTTTAGGTATGTAATAATCATTTTTATTTCCTCTCATGTATGATTTACAATCGTGCATTGTATACTGACTATACTGACATAATTTTATATAAAACCTAAATGTTTGGAGCAACACTAACGATTTCTTACATTGTTCACATTGTTTTATCGTTTTATGTCTGATTTTTTTTTTTTTTTTTTTTTTTTGGTAATCGCTCTAATATCCATGATTATATTAATTGAAATGTTTTTTATTTAATTTTCATTTTTTCATTTCTAAAGCCGCTTGTAAAATTCCTGCCCTTTCGGACAAATGATATCAAAATGCACGAAAAAAAAAACGATCATAATTACGGACAAATTGAATGGGCGGATTAAAAGAAGTAAGGTTCATTCTAATGTTTGAAATCTCAAGACATTTTAATCGAACTTCAACTTTATACGTTAACTTCACAAGAGACGTTGAAGGGGAAGGCAAAGGTTGAAATCTCAAACTCTCTAATATCTGCATTTGTTCTGCAGATAGTAACTTGCACGCAAAACTTTAACCAGAATTTTCTAAGTCCAAAAGGGGGCATAATTTAGCCAAAATGCGGGTAAGAGTTATAAGACTTGATGCTATCAACTAGTTTTATAACCCCGAAGACACATGTGAAGTTTCAATTCAATATATTCAGTATTAGTTTTGGAGATAGTGACTTGCATGTAAAACTTTAACCAGGATTTTCCAAGTCCAAAAGGGGATATAATTTGCCCAAAATAAATACATGTCAGAGTTATGGGACTTGAGCCAGTGAGGTTGGTTAATGATCTGGCCCGGTATCGCTCACCTGAGTACCATTGCTCAAAATGATATGATCAAGTTTTGACAGAGAGCACAAAGGCATACACATTAAATATCATCAGGATAAACAGTCCTTTTTGACCTAGTCAAAGCCAATTTCCATACCAAGTTTGAGGGTCCTAGGCTCAAATCCTGCATTTTTGTACTAACATGACTATTCCTTACCCTGGAAGACTTACATAACATTTAAAACCAATCTGTTCAGATGCTGCTGTTATATATTCATTTACATAAAATAAAGGGAGGTAATTTATATTTATCAATAAATGTTCATTCAAGAGTTTCAATATGACTATTTCTTACCATGGAAGAATTGGTTTGAAACGTTATTTATGTCTTACCAGTCTCATTAGAAGCTGCTAAGGTGTATTCATTTAGATAAAAAATAAAGGGTGGTAATTTTATCATAAATTCAGTCAACCTGTATCCTCACTGATTGTCCAAGTCCATCTGTTGACATAAATGAAATTTCAAATCAGTATCTTCATTAGTCAAGGCGATATATCCATTTTAATTTGAAATAAAGGGAGGTAATCTGACATAAAATCAGTCCATAGTTATCTACCCTGACTGTCTCAGTTCAACTTATGACAAAAATGAAATTTCAAATAAGTCCTATTAGAACTTACTGATATAAAATCCATTTTGATTACAATCAGGGGAGGTAATCAAATACAAGAGGGCCATATATATTCATTTACATAAAATAAAGGGAAGTAATTTGTCATAAATTCAGTCAAAAGTTGTCTACCCCCAGTCCCTGATTGTCCGAGTCCATATGATGGCAAAAAATACATTTCAAATCAGTATTTTCATTGGTTACTGAGATACACCCATTTTCGTTTGAAACAAAGGGAGGTAATTTGACATAAAATCGGTCCATAGCTATCTACCCTGATTGCATTAGTCCAACTAAAGACAATAATGAAATGAGTACTATAAATACTTAATGTACCAAGATAAATCCATTTTTATTAAAATCAAGGAAGGTAATCATGCATTGGTATATGCATGTAGAAAACACAGAGTACATGCCTATACAACAATATATTAGTAAAGTATTCATATCTATAAATGTTCAATCAAGAGTTATCTAATATGACTATTTCTTACCATGGAAGACATAAATAGCGTTTCAAACCAATCTCATTAGAAGCTGCTAAGGTGTATTCATTTAGATATAAAATAAAAGAAAGGTAATTTGTCATAAATTCAACCAATATGTATATTCACTGATTGCCCAAGTTCATCTGTAGACATAAATGAAATTTCAGATCAGTATCTTCATTAGTTACGGAGATATACCCATTTTAATTTGAAATAAAGGGAAGTAATTTGACATATAATCAGTCCATAGTTATCTACCCTCATTGTCTCAGTCCAACTAATGACAATAATGAAATTTTAAATAAGTCCTATAAGTACTGATATAAATCCATTTTGATTACAATCAGTGGAGGTAATCAGATATAAAATAACTCTAGAACATACGATTGGATCTGACATATTCGTCATGGAATCCAAGATATATTGTTGTTGAAGATATTTTGGAAGTTTGTATCAAATCAAACCACAAATGAAGTAATAACTCTGGAACCCATAATGGGACCTGGCCAGTTCAAGAAATGGAAAGATCTTACGGTGATACAGGTTTTGTGCAAGTTTGGTTAAAACAAGAGCAGTCCGTAAGACAGCCAAGCTCGACTATTCGAAATATTGTCACAGAAGCAGGAAATTATTACCCAAAATGTTAAATATCAAAAGAGTTTTAAGTTCGAAAGGGGACATAATTTGTCCAAAATACATATCAGAGTTATGGGACTTGATGTTATCAACTAGTTTTATAACCCCGAAGAAACATGTTAAGTTTCAATTCAATATCTGCATTAGTTTTGGGGACAGTAACTTGCATGTAAAACTTTAACCAGAATTTTCTAAGTCCAAAAGGGGGCATAATTTGCTCAAAATACATGTTAAGAGTTATGGAACTTGACCCAGTGAGGTTGGTAATTGACCTAGAAAAAGAATAAATAAGTTTCAAATCTATATGCCTTTTGGTAATAGCTGTATGTACTTGCACGCAAAACTTTAACCAGGATTTTCTAAGTCCAAAAGGGGGCATAACTTGCCCATAATACAGGTCAGAGTTATGGGACTTGGTGCTATCAACTAGTTTTATAACCCCGAAGACACATGTGAAGTTTCAATTTAATATATGTAGTAGTTTTGGAGATAGTTACTTGCATGTAAAACTTTAACCAGGATTTTCTAAGTCCAAAAGGGGGCATAATTTGGCCAAAATACATGTCAGAGTTATGGGACTTGACCCAGTGAGGTAGGTAATTGATCTAGAAAAAGAAAAACTAAGTTTCAAATCTATATGCCTTTTAGTAATAGCTGTATGTACTTGCACGCAAAACTTTAACCAGAATTTTCTAAGTCCAAAAGGGGGCATAATTTGGCCAAAATACATGTCAGAGTTATGGGACTTGACCCAGTGAGGTAGGTAATTGATCTAGAAAAAGAAAAAAATAAGTTTCAAATCTATATGCCTTTTAGTAAAAGCTGTATGTACTTGCACGCAAAACTTTAACCAGAATTTTCTAAGTCCAAAAGGGGGCATAATTTGCTCAAAATACATGTTAGAGTTATGGAACTTGACCCAGTGAGGTTGGTAATTGACCTAGAAAAAGAATAAATAAGTTTCAAAGCTATATGCCTTTAAATGATAGCTGTATGTACTTGCATGCAAAAACTTAACCAAGGTGTGACGCCGACGCCGACGCCAGGGTGAGTAGAATAGCTAGACTATTCATCGAATAGTCGAGCTAATAAAATCATAAATGAAACAACCTCTATCGTGCAGACAAGAAATTGTTGACGCATGGACTGACGATGGACTACGGACGAAGGGTGATCAAAAAAGCTCACCTTGTCACTATGTGACAGGTGCGCAAAAAAAAAAACAGATCACAGAGCAAAGTGATGTGTTTAGAACTGAACAAACTTAAACAAGAGGACATAAGAGACTATTCCAGTCGGCTTGTGAGTCTTATGTCAAGACCTTCTGACCAAGTTTGGTTATCCTTCAAACAGTTCACAAGAATATGTAGCTCTGGCAGTCCCTCAGAACCATTCTGAATCACCATCCAGCAGTTTATTAGCAATTGTTTGAAATCTGTTACTTTTTTATGTCTGGTATAAAGTGAACACAAGCCGATCAATTCGAATAAGCTTGAAAAAGGGTGATGCCATGCTGTTTATGGTCAGCTTGGTAAAGATCCATCAAGCAGCTGATGTGAAGAAATCGCTTAAAATATTGCTAGCTTTAGATCTGTCAGACCCTACGTGCAGTCAAGCGGGTGGCTGACACTACATGTACACACTGTCAAATGGTTGGTTGACACTAAGTGCAGTCAAATCTTTGGCTGACCCTAAGTGCAGTGAAATGGCTGGCTGACCCCACGTGCAATCAAATTGACAATTTACCTTAAGAGCAGTTAAAAGGGCGACTGTCCCTAAGAACAGTCAAGTGGTTGGTTAACACTAAGGGCAGCCAAGTGGATGGCCTATCCTAAGTGCAGTCAATCGGTAGCTAACCCTAATAGCAGTCAAACGCTTAGCTGTCCTAAGGTGCCGTCAAGCAGTTGGCTACCTTTAGGTGCAGTTAAATTGATGGCTGACCCTAATGCAGTCAAATGGTTGGCTGATCCTAAGTGCAGTGAAAAAGGTGGCTGACCCTAAGCAGTCGAGTGGGTGGCTGACCTTAATGGCTGACTCTAAGTGCATATTCAAATGGGTGGTTGAACTTTAGCGCAATCTAATGGTTGGTTGACCCTAAGTACCGTAAAATGTTGGCTGACCCTATCAGAGTGCAGTCAAGTGGATGGCTAACAGTGCAGTCATGTGGAAAAGTGACCTAAGTGCAGTCAAGGGGATGGCTGACCCTAAGTGCAGTCAAGTTGGAGGCTGACCGTTAGTGCAGTCAAGTGAATGGCTGACCCTAAGTGCAGTAAAGTGAATGGCTGACCCTTAGTGCAGTCAAGTGGGTGGCTGACCCTAAGTGCAGTCAAGTGGATTGCTGACTAAAAGTGCAGAGATGTGGATGGCTGACTCTAATGCAGTCAAATGTATAGCCGAACCTAGGTGCAGTCAAAAGAGGGGTTGACCCTGTATGCAGTGAAATGGTTGGCTGACCCTATGTGCAGTCAAGTTGACCCATTTGAATAAATTTTAGAATTCAAGATCCATACAAAGATGCCTATAATGATCAAACAGTTCACGACAGGAAGTTGTTTAAATTAAAAATTAATGTCAGACACAGTGCAATCACAATGCAATTGCATTTCAGTAATTTAATTCATAACTTTCCATTTATCATGTTTATTGCAATGTAGATAAGAATGTCTTTTCATTATTAATTTAATCTGAAATAAATGAAAACTACAATCAATCAACAAATAAGTCATTCACCAAGACTGATCATATTTCTTAACAAGAGGGCCATGAAGGCCCAATATCGCTCACCTGACCTACTGACCTAGAGATCATCAAGATTAACATTCTGACCAAATTTCATTAAGATATGGTCATAAATGTGGCCTTCAAAGTGTTAACTAGCTTTTCCTTTGATTTGACCCCGTGACCTAGTTTTTGACCGGACATGACCCAGATTCAAACTTCTCCTAAAGATCATCAAATGTTTAACATTCTAAGTTTCATGAAGATACAGTCATAAATGTGGCCTCTAGAGTGTTAACAAGCTTTTCCTTTGATATGACCTGGTGACCTAGTTTTTGATCCCACCTGACCCAGATTTAAACTTGACCTAAAGATTCTGAAGATTAACATTCTGACTAAGTTTCATTAAGATACGGTCTTAAATGTGGCCTCTAAAGTGTTAACTAGCTTTTCCTTTGATTTGACCTGGTGACCTAGTTTTTGACCTGACATAACCAAGATTGTCCTAAAGATCATCAAGTTTAACATTCTGACTAAGTTTCATGAAGATATAGTCATAAATATGGCCTCTAGAGTGTAAACAAGCTTTTCCTTTGATTTGACCTAGTGACCCAGTTTTTGACCCCACCTAACCCAGATTTAAACTTGAGCTATAGATCATCGAGTTTAACATTTTGACCAAGTTTCATTAAGACTTGGTCATACATTTGGCCTCTACAGTGTAAACTAGCTTTTCCTTTGATTTGACCGGGTAACCTAGTTTTTGATCCTACATGACCCAGATTCAAGATGGACCTTAAGATCATCAATATTAACATTCTGACCAAGTTTCATGAAGATACAGTCATAAATGCGGCCTCTACAGTGTTAACAAGCTTTTCCTTTGATTTGACCTGGTGACCTAGTTTTTGACCCCAGATGACCCAATATCAAACTCGTCAAGACTTTATTGAGGATACTCTGATAAAGTTTCATTAAGATTGGGCCAAAAATGTTACCTCTAGAGTGTTAACAAGCTTTTCCTTTGATTTGACCTGGTGACCTAGTTTTTGATCCCAGATGAACCAATATCGAACTCGTCCAAGATTTTATTGAGGGTAACATTCTGACCAAATTTCATTAAGATTGGGCTAAAAATGTGTCCTCTAGAGTGTTAACAGTCAAATTGCTGACGACGGGCGGACGACAGACGACGGACACAGGGCGATCACTAAAGCTCACGTTTGAGCACTTTGTACTCAGGTGAGCTAAAAACTGTTAATTAATAAATGTTTTTTTTTGTTTTTTTTGGTTTTTTGTTTTTCGTTTTTTTGTTTGCTGGAATTGTGGAATTAACATCGAAACATCACACCGATGCAATTTTTGGTCATATGGGAACTTTCCAGCTTTGATGGTAGAGAAAGCCCACCTGCTTAACTCAGCAGGAAGAGCATTGGTCTACTGGTCGCTGGGTCGCACGTTC
>NW_026459031.1:0-68528 GCF_021730395.1 Mercenaria mercenaria
GATCTTTATATTTCGACACGAAACAAGCCTCCATACATAAAACGACTGTCAGTTGTTAACTAAATTTTATGAGAACTGCAAAATATGTGCAACATTACAAAAATTCGAAGACTGACCTACAAAAATTCGAAGACTGACAAAGGTAAATTCCCAACAGTAAGCTCAAGTACATCAAGTTATTTCTATTTGAGACTGAATCTTGAGAATGCCAACAGTACAAAAAGAACTTAGATCTCCTGACTGCACACAACTCTCGAGATCTCCGGACTGTATACAACTTTCAAGATATGACTGAATACAACTGTCTAGATCTCCTGACTGCATACAACTGCTGAGGTGTGACTGTATACAATTGTCGAGATCTGACTGCATACAACTGTCTAGATCTCTGGACTCCATCCACCTGTCACTGAAAAACAGAAAACTAAGACTAACCATTTGATTTTCAATCTTTGACTGTGGGTGGGGTATTAATCGTCAGCTATAATATTTGTGGCACCTTGTTATTGAATAAAATTTTTGACCTATAAGCCAGAAGGAAGGCTTCCTCCCACAAACCTGAATTGCATAAAGTTTACATGCACCCAAAACATTTACAAAACTTCATAAGAGTAAAATGTATAATTTACACAAATATATGTATAACATTAAACTTTCTACTGCCTCATGTGAAGTCTATCACATATATACTTGTTTCCTATATTTTTTGATGTGACAGTTTCAGAGAACTCTATAGTTGCTTGTAAACAATGAATACAAAAATCAAACAAGAGGGTCATGATGACCCTATATCTCTCACCTGTTAAACGTGGCCTTGGAATTATCAAGATAAACATTCTGATCAAGTTTCAAGAAGATAGGGTCATGGATGTAGCCTCTACAGTGTAAATGTGGCTTCAAGAATATTAACATGCTTTACCTTTGATTTGACCTGGTAACCTAGTTACTGACCCCACATGACCCAAAAAAAAGTCAAACTTAACCTGCTTTGGTTGTGTGATTACACTATACTTCGGTGTTTTTTATATAAGTTTGTATCAAAACAGAACATAAATGAAAACTCTATACGGCTGAAAGAGCCAAAATAGAAAATTGTCCCCTTTCAGGGGCAGCAACTCTAGAACCCATAGATGGAACCTAGCCGTTTTCGAAAGTAACATCGTATCCTTATTGTACATAAGCAGTCAGTGTGTAAATGTGGTTAAAAATCGAATGTAAAATGTCACTTCTTACAGTGTTCACCAGGTAAACATTAACAAATTTTTGGCTCGTTCCGGGTCAATCAGGGACCGTATTCTCCGGAACCGCTTTTGATTTGGATCTGATGGCTTCATATTGAATCAAGACCTATTTGTGGTTAAAGATATTTTGCAGTTTGTGTATAAATCAAACCATAAATGAAGTCTCTATATGGGCTACTACTGCCAAAATAGGCCTTATTAACTTTGACACTGAATGGGATCTGGCCAGTTTGGAAAGAACCAAGGTATTATGCCAAATACAAGCTGTGTGCAAGTTTGTTAGATCTATAGCTAAAGTGTGGTCTTTATCATGTTCACAGCCAAAATTTGCAATTTTGGCCTTTAAGAGCCATAACTCTGACACCCATGATGGGATCTGGCCAGATTTCAAAAGGAACAGAGATACTAGAAGATGCTTTTGTAAAAAGCGCATGTCTCCCCCAATGCAAAGTCATATAGGCAAGAGTTCAATAGGGTCCAGGAGCAAAAAGTCAAAGAGACACGATGGTGGCTGCAAATAGGGATCATCAACTTGGCATGTCCAGTCATCCCGCTAAGTTTCAACCCTCTTGGGCCTAGGGTTCTCAAGTCACTGTTCAGGCTCCTGTGACCTTGACCTTTGATCAAAGTGACCCCAAAATAAATAAGGGTCATCTACTCTGCATGTCCAATCACATCCTTTTAAGTTCAACATTCTAGGTCAAGTGACTCTCAAGTTATTTTTACGGAAAAGATGATTTTACAAGACCAGGCCCCTGTGACCTTGACCTTTAATAGATGACCCAAAAATCAATAGGGGTCATCTACTCTGCATGTTCAATCATCCAGAAGTTTCAACATTCATGGTCAAGTGTTCTCAAAGTTATTGAATCGAATTTGTTTATCCATGTTCACTCCTATGACCTTTGACCTTTAATAGAGTGACCCCAAAATCATAGGGGTAATCCTTACTCTGCATGTTCAAACTCAATCCTATGAAGTATCTACATTCTGGATCAAGAAGTTTCTCAAGTTTATTGAGCGAAAGGTTGGTTATCAATGTTCAGGCCCCTGTGACTCTTGACCTTGAACGGAGTGACCCCAAAAACAATACGGGTCCATTTTACTCTGCATGACCAATCATCCGATAGTTTCAACAATCTGGGTCGAGTGTTTCTCAAGTATAACTGACGCAGAAACGGTTTTCCATGTTCAGGCCCTGTGACCTTGACCTTTAAAACAGAGGTGAACCCCAAAATTAATTGGCGGTCATTTACTCTGCATATCCAATTATCCTATGAAGTTTTAACATTCCTGTGTAACAGTCAGTTTTTTCCCCGGGGGAAAGAACTGACTAGTCAGTTTTTCCCCGGGGAAGAAACTGACTGGTCAATTCTTTCCCCCCCACCCAAAATCAATTTTTTTCCCCCTATTGCAACTGGTTACTCTTGATCATTCTTAAGTGGGAAAAAACAAACTAGTCAATTTTTCCCCCCTCATCATTTTTCTGGCTATCAATCATTTCCCCTGTTAGTGAATTTGGAACTGGTTAATCTTAAGCTCGGGAGGAAGAACTGACTAGTCAATTTCTTCCCCCCACCTGATAGGACATGTATATGCCAGGGGGGAAAGAAATTGACCGGTCAATTTTCATCTCCCCACCCGCGCCAGGTCAAGTACTGCTAGGGGGAAAGAACTGACTGGTCAATCCTTCCCCACCTGATAGGGTCTAGTATATGCAAGGGGGGAAAGAACTGACTTAGCAATTTCTTCCCCCTCTTGTATGTTAGGGGGAAAGAATTTGACTGGTCAATTTCTTCCCCACCTACAGGTGAAATATATGCTCAAGGGGGAAAGAACTGACTGGAGTCAATTTCTTTCTCCTCACCTGATAGTCAAGTATATGCAAGGAGGGAAAGAAATGACCGGTCAATTTCTTCTCCCCCACCCAACAGGTCAAAGTACTGGCTAGGGGGAAAGAACCGACCGGCCCAATTTTCTCCCCACCTGACAGGTCAAGTACTGGCTTGGGGGGAAAGAACTGACTGGCAATTTTTTTCCCCCACCTGATAGGTCAAGTATATGCAAGGGGGAAAGAACTGAACCAGTCAATTCTTCCCCCGCACCAGACAGATATTAAATAATAATGGCAATCAAACAGAAGTTAAAAAAAATTGATTGACAAAAAAAACAGTGATTAAAGTTTACAAAAGAAACATATAGGTTAATTCAAATGAAAAACAATACCTGTTTCATCTGAAATTTAAATTGAAAATGTTTAGAAACTTGTATCCCAAATAACAATACCGAAAGAATCCAGTACTTGAAGGAAAACCGACTAGGGGAAAGAACTGACTACTATCAATTTTTTTTCCCTGGGGAAAAATCTGACTAACCAGCAGTTTCTTTCCCTGTCAGGAACTTTATTCAAGGGGGAAAAAACTGACAATAGGGGGTAAAAACAGACTAGTCAGTTTATTCCCCGGGGACAGACCTGACTGGGGGGAACACTGGGCTGTTACACGGTCAAGAGGTTCTCAGGTTATTGACTGGATCGGTTTTCCATGTTCAGAGCCCCTGTGACCTTGACCTTTAATAGAGTACCCCCAAATCGATCGGGGTACATCCTCCACGCATCACCAATCATCCTATTAGTATTTAACATTCTGGGTCAAGTGTACTCAAGTTATTGATCGGAAAGGATTTCATGTTCAGGCCCTGTGACCTTGACCTTTAACGGATGACCCAAAAACAATAGGGGTCATCTACTCAACATGACCCACATCCTATAAGATTCAACATTCATGGGTCAAGTGTTCTCTAGTTATTGATCAAAAGTGACGTACGACTGAGGACAGGGCAAAAACAATGTCTCCCCAGAGTGGGGGGGGGGGGGGGGGGAGACATAATTATGCCAATACAGTTTGGTGTGCAAGTTTGATAAAACTGACTGCAAAATGTGTCTCTATTGTGTTTCACAAGAAATTGGTGACCGGACGGACCAATTGCAGACGAAGGATGATCACAAAATGCATATCCTTGACTCTGCATGACAGGTGAGCTAAAAAGACAGTAATCTTGATTTCTTATTTCAAATTTAATAATCCAGAGTAACACAAATTTTCAACACGGATGCCATTTGACCCTATAACAATGCTTTATGGAGATAAATCCAATAACAGTACACAATTTTCTCTCTTTAGATGATTGAAATGATACATTAACAGTAAAAACACGGCTTACTTGAGCATCTAAGCTTGAAGCATCCGGGCTTCTTCCTCAGCACCTGAAGTTTGTTTTTTTTTTTGGTTGGGTTTAAACGTCGCACCGACACAATTTTTAGGTATATGCGACTTTCCAGCTTTGATGGTGGCGGAAGACCCCAGGTGGTGCCCCTCCGTGCATTATAACATCACAACAAAGCGGGCACCTGGGGAGAACCACCGACCTTCCGTAAGACCAGCTGGATGGCTTCCTCACATGAAGAATTCAATGCCCCGAGTGAGCCTAGAACCCACTCGATGAGGGGCAAGTGATTTGAAAGTCAGCGACCTTAACCACTGCGCCACGGAGGCCCCTACATTCACCTGAAGAGGTCCCCGGTACTTTCCTTAACATTTCTATACTGGATCGTTTGAAAGCGGTGTAACTCCCGCCTTTTGTCATATTCCTTGCAGCCTCAACTATCTGATTTTTTAAACTGTATTTCAAAAATACATAACTAGGAATGTTACATACCTGAACAACTCCTCAACGCTACTTCCCCCTCTTGTCTCGAGATGATCACAGATATTTGTTAGAGAGGACCACCCTTGTCTTGTGTGTGCGGGCCTACATGGTGTTTCATACAGTATTGTAATCCGTAGTACTTCTGCCACTGTTTAAAGGCCCAGCAAACCTGAACATTAACCTACCAAGAGCTGTATTTTCTATCCGAAATAAATTAGATAAACTGAACTAATTTTTATCCTTTTCATTATAACTTTCTAAGTAATAGAAGAGTGTTTTACTTTCCATTGCTTGCTTGCTAAAGTAAGGTAACATGTAAACCACTGTAATCTTGGAAACTCTTACTTCAGGGGTCATGCATACAAATTACACTCCCAACATAAATTTCTAATTCTTAATCAAAATCACCTGTAAATCAACACCATATAATTAGAAATCTCATTTGTGTGGAAAAAAATATTTCTCCAGTTTAGCTGCCTAAAATTTCTAAAATGGGGCTGGTCCATCATTCAATATGGGCAATGCAATTTATTATTAGAAGGGGTGTTCACTGAAAATTTACTGACTGAATAGCAAACAGTGCAGATCTTATTCAGACTACAAAGATGTGTAGGCTGATCTTTCGTCTGCACAGGTCATAAAGGCAGAATCACTTGTCACCAGCAGGTTAAAGGTTAAAGAGTAACAAACACTAACCAGCAGCTTTCTATATATTTTTTGACTGCAAATAAATCTATTTATATAGACAAATATAGCAAAGAAGGACTCGATGATCCACTTTTTTTCAGCTTCCTTGTGTCATATTACAAATAAAAAAAGTACTCTGGAACAGTCTCCTTTAAATTGAATGTATCAGTTAATTACTGATTTGACATTGACATTTCGCAGTTTCTATGATGGAAGAGCAAATCCCAGATGCCACTTTAAGTTTGCAACTATGGCAAGAGCCGGTACAACCATGTATTCAGCTAAGTCGATTTTGTCAAGACAAATCAACAAGGCCAGCGCACTAGAGCCCAAGTGTGATTTGACCTGGCAAAATCCACGAGAGGCTGAATACAAAATCCAGATCTAGCTACTTGTTATAATGACCCTTTATTACATAAACTACCTGCCATGGCTTTGCTATGTTGTTTTGTTATCAAACAAAATCTTCAATATGTATTATGTTATTTAACCGAATGTAGTTTGTAATCTTGTGGCCGGTCATGCATATCAAATACAGTCCAGCAACATTCAATACAAGAGGGTCATGATGACCCTGGATCGCTCACCAGAGTAATATGAGCTACATGAATCAAAATGTCAAACCATGATTTTTATACATTTTTTTGGAAGATTTCTGATGTACACTCAATTAACCCCTGGGCGGGGCAAAAAGTTTAACCCCGGGGGTCATGATTGGAACATAGTTTGTAAAGTCAACTAGGCAATGTAACATATCAAATATCTCAGATCTAGCCTTCTGGTTTATTTTTAGCAAATTTATGAAGATTTCCCTATATACAATCAAGTACCCCTGGGGCTGGTAAATTTGACCCTTAGGGGGTCCAATTTTGAACTTTTTTTGTAGAATCTACTAGGGTAACTGCACACTCACATAACTAAAGACCTAGGCATATATCTGGTTTATTTTTAGAAATTTTTGAAGATTTACCTATGTAAAACAAGTGACTCCCATGGGGCGCGGGGTCATTTGACCCCGGGGTCATGATTTGAGACGTTTTTGTAGAATCTACTAGGCAATGCTACATGTGAATATCTAAGATCTTAGGCCTTTTTGGTTTATTTTAGAAAATTTTTGTATGGTGGCCGTGTAAAATCCAGTGACCCTGGGCCGGGTCAATTTTGACCCCGGGGTCATGAATTGAACAAATTTTGGTAGAGGTCCAGTAGGCATGCCCTCGTACATGACAAATAACTAAGGCTGTAGGCCTCTGGTTTATTTTAGAAAAATTAGAAAGATTTTTCTATGTACAATCAATTAACCCCATGGGTGGGGGTCAATTTGATCCCGGGAGGTCATGATTGAATAAATTTTTTGAAGAAGTCAAACTAGCAATGGCTACACACGTTTAAATATCCTAAGATCTTGGCCTTCTGTTTATTTTTAGAAAATTCCTATGTAAAATCAAGTGACCTCTGGAGCGGGGTCAATTTTGACCTGGGGGTCATGATTAAACAAAATCAGTAGAGTCCACTAGGCAATGCTACACGTGAAATATCAAAGCTCTAGGCCTTCTGTTTATTTATAGAAAATTTTGAAGATTTTCCTATGTAAAATAACAAGTGACCCCTGTGGCGAGGGTCAATTTTGACTTCCGGGTCATGATTTGAACATCTTTAGTAGAGGTCCCTTCTAGGCAATGCTACATGTCAAATATCTAAGCTCAGGCTTCTGGTTTTTGAGAAGAGATTTTTTAAAGAGTTTCCAATGTAAAATCAAGTGACCCCTAGGGCGTGGGCCAATTTGACCCCGGGGTCCTGATTTGAACAAACTGGTAAGGTTGCCACTAGGCATTGCTTCACACCAAATATCTAAGCTCTAGGGCTTCTGTTTTTGAGAAGAAGATTTTTAAAGTTTTTTCCCTTTCTGTTGCCATGCAACCATAGTTCTGCATGGAATCATTCATTGAATTATTTTTAAAGAAGACCATCAAGGAACATCCCTGTGAAGTTTCACATCAAAATTGGCCTGTTGGTGTCAGGAAGGAGATGTTTTTAAAAAGGAAAGTGTGGACGGAACGGACGGACCGGACGGTGAGCGATCACAATAGCTCACCCTGAGCACTTTTGTGCTCTGGTGAGCTAACAAAAGGTAAAATACAATTTTTTTTCTGCTGTTCGTATTTACTGAAAATCACAAGCTGTTTCTTGACATAGAATTTATATAGTATATAATAATGATAATAGTATATTATAATGATAATACATATAGCCTTAGCTCTCTTTCCAGTATGACTGTAATGCAAAACTCCTGAAAATACCACTCATAATTCAACATAGCCCTATCACCTATAAAACAGTAACTCTAAATGCAGTATACAGAAACTAAAAACAAAATTATAACTGATCCATACCTTTTAAACATTTGCGATCAGCATGGACGACAAAAATGATTGTTACAATGTCTGACCAAGGGAACCGCCCTCCCTGGCTGGAAATCAAAGCTAACACCTTCCAGAATTCTGATCCCTGCAAAGATTAACCTTTCTCTAACATTATCATATATCTTAATATAACAACTATGGAGAGTCAGCAGTATTTGTTAAACTACACACAGCAGTGACAGCAAATGTCAGTTGAGGCCTCTTTGTTAGAAAAGTGAAAATATCTTCAAACACCATATGGATCAGAGGGAATCAATAACATTAGACCCAATCACCTTGTATAGGGTCAATCATCAGATGTAATTGTTTGGAACCAAATTCTAGACTTAAGTTCCAAAAATTATATCAATTAAGCTATTATTATTATTATTATTATACCAGAAATTTATATATAGCGGCCCTTTTCATGATCAATTTCACGTTCAAAGGCGCTTTACATATGTTCAATGCAGCACATCAAGGATAATTCATCCCTTCTACTAGCACAGACCACAGAGCGATCTGACCAGAGGGACAGAGGAGACTAAAGCCCCCACGACAGACAGATCAGAATCAGATTACAGGCTTGTCCGGCTAACTTCCCCACGCACGTTTTGAAGAACATCCTGGTTTCTTAACGTGCCCAGTGTATAGCACTGAGACCCGCACGATTCCTGGGGTTCCTGACCAGTACACTCTAGTTGGGGGGAACACTGAAAAGTGTTCTGAAAATTCCCGAGTAGCTAACGGGGATGTCGACCCATCCGACCTCTAGGATTGGAAGGCCAGTTGCAAACCCTGAGTCTATCCGACCACTATTAGAACTCACCAGTGTTGGTTACTCATTGTAGCCACTGAACTTAGAGAAATAAAAGCCAACGACTACCAAAGCTTGTCGTAAGTTTAGGTACCATTAAATTACTGATAAATGTCTGAAATTTTTTGTTGGATAACACAGTATCAAATGTCCACCCCATTTAGAACTAGAACACCTAGTAGCAAGAGCACCGCCATGTGGGGCAATATACGCCCGAAGGGTTACATCAGAGGATGGGAGTAAATTTAAAGAACTTGACTGTTGAAGCCCAAAGGACAGAAAAACCAACAAAAAGACAAGAAATTAAAAAAAAAAAAAAAAAAATTCTAAAATAAATCTTACCAGGTAAAGTTATGTAAAAATACATCTTAAAAATTGGATGTACCATCCCTGTGTACCACAGAAACGTGGTCTCGGTTTTTCCCTACTACCAATAATAAAACAGTTTCAAGATAAGCTTTTTATAGTAACAAAAAAGGGAAGTAATTAAAAAAAATTATTGTAAGAGAACAACAAGAGCTAAGACAGCGCGCTCAACTTTTCTCAGTGCTTGACTCTGAATTAGAGCTTTGCCAGTAAAAAAAATCCAAGTTAAAAAGGGACATAACTCTGTCAAAATTCAATCAGAGTTATGGGAATTGTGTCTCCTGGTGTAGACTTTGATAGTAAATAATTCAAGTCAAACGCTTTAAATATAACAGTGATAACAGCCTTTATCAATACTTTAAAAAAAATAAAATTCTAAGATTAAAAAGGGACATAACTCGGTCGAAAATTCAATCAGAGTTATTGGAATTGAGTCTCCTGGGTAGACTTTTGATAGTAAATAATCAAGTCAAACGCTTTAACAGTAACAGAGATATCTGAACTTTATCATAATTAAAAAAAAAAATTCTAATAGTTAAAAAGGGACATAATTCTGTCAAAATTCAAACAGAGTTATGGGATTGTTTCTCCTGGTGTAGAACAATGTCTGGAAATAATAATTATTTTAAGTTTTCAAGTCAAAAGCTTAGAAAGTAACAGAGATATTTGACTTTATCAAAAAATTTTAACCAAAAATTCAAAGTTAAAAAGGGGCATACTCTGTCCAAAATTCCAATCAAGTTACAGGAATTGTAGTCTTCCTGGTGTAGATTTTGATAGTAAAAACTGTTTTGAGTTCAAGTCAAACAGCCTTAATAGAAACAGAGATATTTGACTTTAATCAAATATTTTAACAAAAAATAAATTCTGTTCAAAATTCAAGGTCCAGCGTAGAGGATTGTATCACCAGGTGTAACCTTGATGTAAATAATTATTTTAAGTTCAAGTCATAGCTTTGATAGTAACAGAGATAATTTGACTTTATCAAAACTTAAACCACGGCGACGCGTGACACCGGGGCGTGTACAATAGCACACTGTTTCTATGAAAAGACGAGCTTAAAAGGGATCTGCCAAATAAAAACATGAGCACTGCAATGCAAAGCAATATACACAAAACAGAGTCATATATGACCCTTTGCCCCCTAAGGGTGACTTGACCTTGACGCGAGTCTTCCAAAACATGCGCTCTGCAGGTCGCCTCAGTTTGGTGAAAACATTTGTGCCAATTTCCTTTTTGAAAAAAATCCTTCAAGCAGTTCAAAGAGTTACAGAGCAACACAGCAAAGTCATATATGACCTTTCACTCCTAAGTGTGACCTTGACCTGACGCTAGTCCTTCTGAAACCAGCACTCTGGCAAGGTCGTCTCAGTGTGGTGAACATTTTGCAAAGTTTCCTTTGATAACCTTTCAAGCATTCAAGATTTACAGAGCGGACACGAAAACTCACTCATATGACCTTTGACCCCTAAGTGTGACCTTGACCTGAAATGAGACATCCAAAAACATGTGCTCTGGCACGTCGTCACATGTGGTGAACATATGAGTCAAGTTTTCTTTGAAATTCCTTCAATGTTCAAGAGGACAGAGCAGACACGAAATGGCTAACGGACAGACGGACACAGGGACCATAACATAATGTCTTTTCGGGTGTATAACAAGAATGTCTGGCTTCAATTGGGAAATATTGCTACAGCTATCTAAATGCAGCACAATACATCAATCTTCAGTATAACAGCAGTAACAACACTCTATGTCAAATATATTATGTAGTTCTTGTAGCCCCAAAAACAGCAAAGTGGAATTATTCAATCAAACTGAAGAGAAGTCCATACAAGGACACGACAAACAAGGAGTGATGAAGTTTCATCAATGGTTCATGAAAAGAAACTGTTAAAGGTATCTTTTCTTGTGTTTTTTTCAAATATGGGAATAACAATGGTTGCAATAAACACTCATGCGCACCTGAGACAGTATCGGGCAGTAATGTACCCGTAGCCTTCTACTTGAAAAAAAAAAGAAAATCAAGATTCTCTAGCTGATTTGAGACATTTCAATATTGGTATCCAAGAACTCCATAATCCACCACTGTACACAAAATGTTATGGGGATAAGATAGTTTTTATATAACAGTAGCCTTAAGCTTATGTCAGTATCTGGTAGCAAAGAGGCCTTCAACTTTAACCAGGAAATTCATAATTCCCCACCTTGATTATGTGAAGAAAATAGCCATTAATACTTGTGCTAAATAAATCACTTCAACACACTGTTATCAGACATAACTTGCTCTTATAATGAACCAATTAGTCACTACTACTTACACCTTACTTAAATTATGGCACATTTCAATTCAGTCTTAAAACTGTTCCTAATCATCATGCAGGATAAGCATTGTCATTTTTCTTCAGCATCAGCATCATCATCAATCATTTCCATCATTAACCATGATCTCAGGGTTCGAGGCGACTATCTGTATCATCCTCAGCGATCATCAATAAGTCTGCCTATCTGAACATTGAAAGTTTCATATAGCTTTCACTTTTGTTGCTGAAATTCTCATTTGATGTTGATAAACAAGTAGGGAGAACCCCTGGTGCTACCTGTTCAGGAAGAACAAGGTAAATCCATTTTTTCCCTATAATCTGAACTGTTTCTTCAAACTCTGACACAGCGAAACCCAACATCCCATGCCTGGGAGAATCAAATGACTAATATTGTTGTAACTTTGGTGAGGAAAATCCTCTCTTAAGAGCAATTCCTGTAAACAACATGTTAGAGCAATATACATCTGCCAATTAAGCCTTTTTTATTAACTTTTGTATTTTTTTTATTAATTCCTGAAAAACTGTCCTCACAAACTTAGGTTTCAACTACTTTTAAGGGGAAAATTTATAGAAAGATTAAACCTTATAAGCCTGATTTAAGATTTTCTTAGAATGTTGCTCACATGTTAATTTATAATACTATATATTGTAAGAATTTGATAAAGGTTATACCAACACTCTCACTTAACCGTAGCAACACATTACCGGTATTAAACAAGAGGGCCATGAAGGCCCTGTATCGCTCACCTGACCTATTGACCTAAAGATCATCAAGATTAACATTCTGACCAAGTTTCATTAAGATATGGACAGAAATGTGGCCTCTAAAGTGACAATACTTAATGAAAATTGGTCAGATATTAATCTTGATAATTTTTAGGTGTCATGTTTTCGAATCTAGGTCTCATTTGGGGCAAAACTAGGTCACCGGGTCAAATCAAAGGAAAAGCTAGTTAACACTTTAGAGGCCGACGGACACAGGGCGATCACAAAAGCTCACCTTTGAGCACTTCATGCTCAGGTGAGCTAAAAAAACATGCTCAAAATGTAAACAAAACCTTTGAAAACTTACTAGTTGTATCAAGATCTGACTGATCATTGAGAGTCCATGATATCATCAATCTCTCCCTCTTCTATATCATCAGAATCAACACAACCAACACATCGGGCTCCTGATTCTCATCTGAAAAACACGATTCACAATTAAGTAATAGTTTGCACTTTGTACTTCATTTAATCAAAAAGCAAGATATAATAATCGATTTTTGTCCATACAAAATTGTAGCTGAAACAAAGCAACATCCTCTATTTTCTCCATCAGACTAAAATGTTACCAAATCATAGAAAGCTAAATTACCTAGTATGCTTAAATATTAGATAGACGAATACTTGTGAATACTTTCAAATCTGAATGCACTGCCAACCGCTGAATTCACAGACTATTTTTGATATTTACTGGCGACTCCATGCAAGAGATCGTGAGGCTATTGCCTGTTCCATCTTTTATATAACAAACTACATCCTGAGAATACTTTCTCAGGAAACGGTTTCTTTCTTTCTAAAGCTGTATTCATACACTTAAGGCATATAGAGAAGAAACAAAATCACCAAGACAACCCAAGGCAGAAAAATTGAACTGAGCAAATAATGCAGAAATAATGACCCAGGCAATTACCTCGTTTGCCCGTAATATTTGTTATGGCTATCTGCCGCCAAAAAGTTTACGGAAATATTAATACGTAACACAAATTTTAATAATTTTTATTTATAACCATTTTTATTTATTTATAATTATGATTGATATCCATCGGTTTTCACCATTTGTTTCATTGTGCAAGCTTCCGTGTATGTGTCTGAAATCTTGTTCACAACCAAGTCTTAATGCGGTAACATGATGGTACATAAGTCTTAGCCGGTTCCATATGGTACATATGTTTATGTTGGTACCTGATGGTAACAAAGTCTTATGCGGTACAACTGATGGTATAATAAGTCTTAAGCGGTACATGATGTTCAGAAGTCTATGAGTGTACAGGATGGTACCTAAGTCTTTTGCGTACATGATGGTATACAGAATCTTATGCCGTAAACATGATGGTACAGAACTCTTATGTGGTACATGATGGTACACCAAGTCTTATGAGGTACATACTGGTACATAAGTGGTTCATGATTGGACCTAAGTCTTATATGGTGTTTGGGGGGTTGATGGAGTACCTAAGTATTATGTGGTACATGATGGTACCATAATCTTATCTACATGCTTGGGGGGGGGGGGGGGGGGGGTGACATAAGTCTTATGTGGTAATATGATAGTATTTGAAACTTGGTAAGAAATACAAACAATACTAAATCAAATGTGGCATGTAAGATCACAACCCCTTGATTGATGCCAAAGTCACATTGCAACATGTCACCCATTTAGAGTCTTTTCAGCTTAAGAAGGTAAGTTACTCTTGTTGGATTTAACAAATAAATAAGTCCGCCAAAAACCCAACACAAGATAGGTCATATGGTGACTTTCCAGCATTAATGGTTGAGGAAGACCCCAGGCTGCTCCTCATGCATTATTTATCACGAGCGGGCACCTGGGTAGAACCACAGACCTGGTCCGTAAGCCAGCTTCCATAAGATGGCTTCCTCACATGAAGAATTAAATGCCCTGAATGAGGCCTCGAACCCCCACATAGATGAGGGGCCGCTTGATTTGAAGTCACGACCTTAACCACGTCGGGGCACGAAGCCGCCAGTTTTACCTTGTTACCGATGGAGTAAATTCCAATTAGCTAAACTGCAGCAATTTCTTGTATTTTCCTGTAATTAATGCTTAAACTGCTACAACCTCAATTTCGTTTATCTCTGTCTCTTAAAGTAAAATTTTTATCCTGGTTTGAAGTCCAGGACCCTCCAAAGATATCTTATATTGAAAGAAGAAGGAAAATATGGCTATTTAACTCTTTTCATTATATTGTGATTTCCTTGTTATCAGTAAAGCCTTCACAATTGAAAATTTTGCTAGTATGCGCATTAGCTTTCTAAAATAAGCTTAAAATGTGTATGTTGCGGGGCTCATGTTTCCATGGTAACGCATTTTCATTAATTTTCAAACAACTATTATTATATGAAAACTTTTTTTTTTCAACGGCTTCAGTGTCATTCTGTTAATGACCCAACATTGAATACGGTATCTGGAAATATTATTAGCAAAATACCACCAGTACATGTACCGCTATTTTTCTTAAAGTTTTAAAAGTACCATGGCAACAAACTGTAAAATCGCTTAATGCCTTGCGTTTTATCACAAATTTCTTATAAAGATATAACAAGTAGGTCATGGTGACCCTGGATCGCTCACCTGAGTAATATGAGCTACATGTTTCAAACGTCAAACTGATGATTTTAAGAAATTTTTTGGAAGATTTTCCTATGTACAATCAAGTAAACCCTGGGGCTGGGTCAATGCCCTATGCACTGTGGTTTTGACAAAGAAGAGTTTCAAAGTTTTGCTCTATAGAAGTCTATATAAACCATGTGACACCTGGGGCAGAGCAATTGATGACCCTAGAGGGATAATTTGAACAACTTGGCAGAAGACCACTAGATGATTCTACATAACAAATATAAAAGCGCTAGGACCTGTTGGTTTGGACAATAATATTTTTACAGTTTTTCCTTTCGGTTGCCTTGGCAACCAGAGTTCTGAATGGAATTCAATTCTTTGAATAATTTTTAAAGAAGTTCATCCAAGGAACATCCCTCAGTGTGATGTTTCATCACAACAGACTTGGTTGTTTTAGAGATTGATGTTTAAAGGCAACGTGGAACGAGACGCCAGACAGAAGACAGATGCACGGAAGGACGCCAGAGCGGATGACAATCGCAATAGTCAACCTAGCACTTGTACTCAGGTGAGCTAAAATCACAGACCTGCAAGGGAGATATGGGATACTGTCAACATAAGTAAACAAGAGTTGTCACTAATGGTGACAAATGCTCCCGCAGCGCCTTGACCATTGACCCTGACCTCCGATCTGGTGACCCAAAGGTCAATAGGGTCGTGTACTCCAAAGTACTATCATACATGTGAAGTTGACGGTCCTGGGTGCAGTGGTTCCGAGTAAAGTGCTTCATGCAAAAATTTAATATTGGCCCTGAGACCTTGACCTATTGACCCTGGTGACCCCAAAATCATAAAGGTTGTACACTCAGTTAATTACTACCAGCACGTGAAGCTTGAAGGTCCTGGGTGCAGTGGTTCGCGAGTAAAATACCTTAATTCAAAGAGTTAACATTGGACCTTGTGACCTTGACCTTTGACCTCGTGACCCCAAAGTCCGTATTAGGGGTCATATTAGTAAATAAGTACTACCAGCTACTGATCTTTGAAGGTTCAGGGGTGCAGTAGGTTGTTGGGGGCGGGGGGAGGGAAAGACCTTCCATGCAAAAGGTTAACATTGGCCCCTGTGACCTCGACCTTTGACCTGTTAACCGCCCAAATTCAGTAGAGGAACGGTACTTATTAAGTTCATATCAGCATGTGAAGTTTGAAGGTCCTGGGTGCAGTGGTTCGCGAGTAAGTGCCATCATGCAAAAAGTTAACATGGTGAGAACTAACGACATTGGGGGGGGGGGGGGGGGGGGGTGGGGTCGAACGGACGAGGGAGTTGAAAACTAATATGCCTCCCTTGGGGCATAAAAAAGACCCAAGGTGCAGCTCAGGTGTAACAATATCCCCATCAACCCAAGCAGTACGGAATATTATTATAAAAAGCCTTATCCTGGAGAAATTTCACTAAATCACAGGTGAGGATTAAATCTGAATGTAGATTTATTCTTGGCATGGATTTTTTGATGCAGCTTCTTCTCCTTGTTGTTAAATGTAGTACGAAACTAAAATGTGTCCTGTTAGGACACAGGGTTGTGCCCCACACTGGTACATTTGTCACAAATAAGGCAAATCATACAAATGTTGAAAAAATATGAAAGGATTCATTATCTATAACCATATACTTTTTGAGCTATGAGCAGCACAAAAGAGGGGGGGGGGGGGGGGGGGGGGGGGGTGGGGGGGGGGGGGGGGAATAAGGGTGGGGGGGGGGGGAGGGGAACAAAAAATCAACAGATTCTCTGGCTATGTCACTAGGGCCATAAACTCTGTAATAAACGCTAAAAATTCGTCAAAGAAGAAAGCAAAGGTGCACGGTCACATTATATGAAAGACTCAAGCAAGGTTTCATGAATTACATATATACTTTTTGAGTGCGGCCACATAATTAGGTGAAAAGTGCATATTTTTACTAGTTCAGGGGACCCATAACTCTTGAAAAAGGGGTGGACCCCCAGATAAAAATAGGAGATCGCAAGTTCATATCATGAGAAAGATTCATTGCAAGGTTTAATTCAATTTATATCCAAAACTTCTTTGAGCTAGTGTGACCACAAGTGAAAATGTGCATTTTGACTATTTCCGGGGCCATAACTCTAAAATAGGGGGCAGACCCCGATGAAAAATAGAGGTGGGCAAGTTCATATCATGATTAAGACTCATGGAAGGGTTTCATAATCTATAATCAAATAACTTTTTGAGCTAAGCATGTCACAAGGTGAAATGTGCATTCTTGAAATATTTCAGGGGCCATAACCTATAAAATAGGGGGGAGAGCCAACGAAAAATAGGAGGTGCGCAAGTTCATACCCATGAATAAAGACTCATGCAAGGTTTCAGGAAATCTATATCAAATACCTTTTTGAGCTAGGTGTGTCACAAGGGTGAAAAAGTGTATTTTTGACTATTTCAGAGGCCATAACCTAAAATTAGGGGGCGGAGGCCAGAGCGAAAAAATAGAAGGTGCGCAAGTTTCATATCAATGATAAAGACCTCATGCAAGGTTTCATAACTATATCAAATACTTTTTGAGCTAGGCGTGCACGAACTCGACGGGATGCCACGACGGATGACGCACTGACAAGAGCCAAATCTATATGGCCCCCCCAACCACTCGTGGTGGGGGGCACTAATATCCCCTGTGTCTATGGATTTTTTGCACTGCGGCAATATTGAGTTATAATATCATGTACCCTTACCATGCTTAAATTTCTAAATTGGACTGGTCCAACAGTCAATTAGAGCATTAACATTTATTATTCGAAGGGTGTTCACTGGAAATTAACTAATAAAACAGCGAACAGTGTAGATCATGATCACATGCACAACATCTTGTCTGCAAAAAATGGTCGGCAAAGGCAGAATCACTTGCAGCCCGCAGGGCTATAGTAAATAAATTACACAGTCAATTTTCTCTTTATTACCTTTCATTACCTGCTTCTGACATATATCATTCCTGATTCATTTAAGGTAGTTCTGCACGTTTAGATCGAAACTTTTTTCTACAATGTAGAATTGATTAAACTCAAAACTTCAGAATATACCTAGAAAATTCAGCAAATAAAAAGGATAGGTCGTGGTGCATTGATGTTTTGCTACAGTGTTTGAAAACTTTGACTTCACACAATTTTTTCATAATGGGAGTCCTATTGGAAAATAGCAAACTTTCACTAACATTTTCGCGAATAAAAGTTATGCCACAATGCAAATTTAATGAAACTTCTCACAGTCGTAAATAAACAAATGCCTATAATATATGAAATAAAATTGTATCGGTCCCATGCATTATTTTCTGAGATATTTGGCCATGATTAAGTGAACCGCCTATTGGAATTCTAATTTTTAAGACATTATTTTGAATTTATTTAACGTGCCAATGTTTAAGATCATAGTTTTTAACTTTAGAAAGATAGAACTGTTTACAATAATAAATTTTATTCACAGGTTATTATTCATTTCCGTACGCCGAATCCAGGCGTTATTCTAACCTTATCCGATAAATGACGTTACGCATCCTCCGGTTATCAAACATGCAGAACTACCTAATATGAGATTAACAACTGTTCTTGGAATGCTTTTTTTCTAATTTTTTTTTATCTTTTAGCTTTGCTAAATCCTAAGGTTACATATTAATAAATTAAAGTATATATATCATTGGAAATGACACTCTAAAAACTATCTTCTTATATCTTACCTTCATTTTCAATAATTAACTCTGATACTGGAACAGCTGAATGAAGCATGACCGGAATGACCTCGGTTTGGGGGTTGGTTTGTTGCCAAACTGTCATAATCACGTACCAACATGTCAATGAACATGTCTTCCATTACTCTCCATTCATGGAATCAAGACCGTTATGGTTCTGTCTCTACACGTACTACAATAAGTACCCAATGATTGTTGTTGACATCTAACAGGCAAGAAAATGTATCTGTACTTTCCTAAACTTCACCTCTAAATACAAACATAGATTGCTTTAGAAGAGGCTGACAGCCAATGGAATATGAAATGTATTCTAAATGGTTGTCATTTCAATTCTCTGAAATCCATTGAGAGACTAGGGGGGGGGGGGGGGGGGGGGGGTACAAGTCTTAATCTTTTATACTTGAAAAATATAAATAAAGAGTAAAGAAATTATGTCCCTTAAGTCATTTGTGCCTTCATTATGGTGAGTGTTGGGTCTAGGGATATGCTCCGTCTTCAAGCATGGTATTTTCTTCTTTTGTGATCTCAATACATGGAGAGTTTTGACAGTCCCTGAAACGAGTCCCCCTTGCGCCAACCCCAGGGGGGGGGGGGGGGGGGGGGGTGGGGGGGGGGGGGGGGGGGGGGGGGGGGGGGGGGGGGGGGGGGGGGGGGGGGTTGGTGATGCCACTGCATTTGAGTGTGTGTGTATTGGGGGGTTTAACGTCTTTTTCCACAATTAATTTTCAGTCACCATACACCGACGGTGACTACTGTAGCAGTGAGCACCTTGCCCAACTTTATAGTGCTGCCCTCATTGGAATATCACGCCGAGACACGTGACATTAATACCCCAACCCAAGTTTACATTCTACTGACATCGGGCAGACCCGTCCCTAGCCCTACCCTTTAATAGCTGACACGCAAGCGAGGGAAAGCTGCAGTACATTTTTAACGTCTTTGGTATCACGCTCGCCCGGGTAGCGGGGGGGAACACACAACCTCCACACTTGAAGCAGATGCATACTCACTAGGACTACCTAGGCGGTTTTGCCATGCACTGAACCACCATGCCATCAGGTTGATTTACATGATCATTAGTAATATCTGACATTGAAATCAACCAGGCCGTCTCAAAGACAGCTCACTTCCCTTGCCACTGTTATGGATATAGTGACAAAGGGTTCTGAATGTAACTGGGGTGGAAAACACTGAGGTTGCGTTATAAGTATATTTTAATATTCCATGATATGAAGATTTAAAATCTATTCAAGGGAGGTTTAGGAAATACCAAAGGCACAAACCTTAGACCGCCAAATTGTGAACTTGACCTTGAACCAACATGGGCCAATACAAAGTTTTTGCGCATCTTCTTATTAAGGTGATTCATTTGACCAAAGTTTTCATGAAAATCCTACGAAGTGTTATAGGAGATACAGAGGGAACACATAGTGTTACAGAAGGAAAGACCGATTGAGAACATTCCAATAACCCCCACTTGTGGCAGGGATTAAAATCATTTTCTATACCCTTTTTACATAGCCAGATGGTCTAATTGACACAAGCATCCCACAACACTGTGTAGAAGGGAGAAAGAAGATGGGCCACTCTGATGTAATTCCAGCGCCTTAATCATCCGCAGTGAATTCATTTAAAACTAAAAAAGAAAATTTCTGTTTACTTGTGTTAAAACCGAGACATTCAACAAAAAATACTAAGAACAACCACATAAAAAGAATGTCAAACTGCCTCAAAAAATACACCTGTCCTCAAGTGTAAATCATTCAAATATTTTTAATACCTTATGTGTAACAATGTTACAAAGCAAAAAAAAATGATATCTGAGAAAAGGTTTTGAATTCTGACACAATGGTCAATTTCTGACCCCAAGAACAAAAATTCAAGACTGCATATGGCAATCTGGCTCGTTATGAACCTAACAGCGATATTATGGACCCGCAAAAATTTAGGATAATAAGTTTTGTTGATGACCCAGTGACAACTTTTCACTAACAGATCAATCCAACTTTTTTTACAGCCGGCACTACCACTGATGTTTCCATAACATGTCCCATCTTATAAAAGTGTATACCAAACTACTTGTTCAAACCGCCGAAGCAAGCCATTGTTCAAACTACACTCAAATTAACATTATACAATGGTCTGCACAAAAGTTATTAAAAATGTCCTAGTCTCTGACAACATTTCACATTGTTTTTCTTAAGAGTAACAATAAATTCATTAATTATGACTGTAACTGCCTTTCCTATATTTACAACTTATTAAAAACAAAAATTCTGTCCCTGGTCCAGTGAGAACAGCTTATCAGAGCATCAGGTACTAGGAAAAGCTTTCCCTTGGTCCAGGTGACCGACCAGCATTCACAGCACCACGTCAAAAAAAACTTTTGAAGCACTTCGCAACATCTGGGTCTGCTTTGATGGAATACGAAATGCCACACACCCACATTTGGTAATAGTCTGTTGCAGTGAAGCTTAAAGACAGCCTTGACTATTCTGATGAAAGCTCCTAACAGTCAACTCTAACCAGTTCACCAAAGGACTTAACACCTATAAACATATGACACGTGTGGGTTCATTCTATGCTGTCAATAATGAAGTATGGCTGCTTATTTAATTTTTTTACATGGTAAGATATACCCAGATGTCCAACAATACTGAGAAACAGTTAGTTAGAGACAATGGCAGTTTCTTCAGCTTGGCCAGACAAAGGCATCCATACATCTGACCTCAATCTAACAGACTGTTAGTAATTCACATGTAGTTGGTCAGCCCCAAGTATCAAACATGCAAATCGGAGATAAGTAACAACTTTATTCATAGTGGATGACATATTTGGCAGAGCCAATTTACAATATGGTCCACTGTATAAATATGTACAAGTACAATAAACATGATTATAGACAATAATGAGAGAAAATTTTACAAAAAACATGACAAAGTTATGATATGATCCATAACCACAATTACAATAAAAGCAATATGAAATGGAATAAAATTATATACATGTATATAAGTGAAGTTAATGACATACATTAATAGTCTGCATATGTAGGAACTTTTAAGAATTTGTTAGACAGTATTTTCTCATAATAATTTTGGTTGCGAAAAATGCCAGTGTAGGTAGGACAAGTCTTGTGCTCTGCAGCGATAGCCATGCTAACCAGACTTATCAATCTAATCAGTTCAAATCTTATCAATATGACCATTTTGTGTCGATTCGCCGTAAAATCCAACTCACTCACTAAGTAAACCAACGTACAACAATGTCATATGAGTATAAATAATCACAATGTCACCTATTTTCCCATAAACAGCAAGATGAAACCCCGATTTACTGTTGCTGCTTTTAAATTAATGTTCAATTACCTTTATTTGCTGCGGTTCAGGTCTCTGTGCTGGTTTAAGTGGATCTGACTTCTGGCAGGCTATACAAGACTTTACCTAATGAAAAAATCAGAATATGAAATAAAATCAAAGCAAATTATAACATTTATTTTTCTTCAATTTCATTCTCTAGTTCTAACTTTAAACTTTCTTAACAGATAAAATTTGTTAAAACAAAGTCTCAAATAAATTCTGAAATGGAGATTAACATGCGTTAACATTATGCTACTCCAGGATTACGGTTCCTGTCAAGTCTTGAAACCACCCCTTGGGCGAATTTTTGTTTTAGTTTTTTACACCACATATACCTTGGTTTATCATATACAATATACCAAACTATTCATAATAAGTAGAAGAAACTTTCATGACAGGTTATATTTTATTAAACAGCACATTTTGTCCTATATCACATGTACTTTGACTGTTCATGTTCTATTTTGTAGAAGATATCAAGCTTCTTTTTCAAAAGAATTTGTCATTACTTTTATGAATACTGAGTGTCTAACATATTTCTCCAGGTACTCCGGGTATTGAAAGTGTTACAATGTACATCTTAAAAAAATACAAAAGTTGCAAAATGAAAATGAAAGTAGAGCTGTCAAAATGACCAAAAACTGCAGTATTTTAAAGAATATATCAGTTAATCAGTTTTCATTTCCCGGAGTACCTAGGTAAATATGTTAGACACACAACAGAAACAACTTTAGAGAAAAAATTTGAAAAAGAACTTTGATATTTTCTATAAAATAGAATACAGACAATCGAAGTACATGTGTTGTAAGATAAAATACATGTTACCGAACAAGGTGATCTTTACAGGAAGTATTTTCTACTGCTTCTGAACAATTCTGAATATATATGTTATGAATATTACGGGTCTGTCAGTATGATTTCCAAAATGAAAATTTACCTGAGGGGTGGTCTCAAAGGTGTTTACATGATGATCCTTAAAAAAATGAAAATCTAAACTAGTCTGAACAGAACTCATAATGTAAATTCCTTACCCTGCCCACTTACTTATACAAATGATGATCATTTGGACCACAGGCACGGGTCCAGTGTATATTTTTTGTTTAATATAAAAAAAATCCCTTTTTTCACACAAATATACTTTTTTTATATGTTAGTCAAATGAAAAAAAGCGATGACCAAACAATCCAGTCACAGTATCATATACATTGAAAAGGTATGATCGCACCTTCATGCAGGTAGCGGCTGCAAGTGTATAAACTCCGATTTTGGAATGTTCTACAAGTTTGCCGAGTACAGTGCTTTAGGGTATAGCGGATAGCTAACTGATTTTTCCTGCATTCCAATTCAAACAAATGAAAATAGTAGTTTTTATTCAGTATATCAGGCAGAAAACTTCTATTCTCATTAAAACGGTCAGCTTTTCATAGAAATTCATATGTTTTTTTCTCTCCACGCCATTGTTTACATATATGCTGATTTAGGGTGTACAGGATAGCTTTGGTCATTTTTTACATTATTAGTTTAAAATCCACATCTTAACAAACTTTCCAAGATTTCTTTAAAATAAATCAGAATAATAATGTATTCTCTTTTCAAAAACATGCAGCTTTTTAAATATCTATCAAATACTTTTCATTCACTGACATTTTTTACATATAGATCTACACCAATTTAGTCTATAGGGGATAGCTTTATTTTACATTTGAGGACATATGAAAAATAACACAACAAGCAAATATTTAAAATGTATGTCAGAATATCTGTTTGCATGCCAGTAAAAGAACAAGTCAAATGGTTTATTGCGGCCAGAAATTTGTACAAACTGGACAGAAGTTGCGAAATTGTCATTTGTGCAGGAAAGAAGCGTTTACCATAATGTCCAGTACTGGACAGGTATAGTGACCATGCACGGACACAGCCAATTTTCTCAGAGGGGGTCCGATCCCCTGCACACCCCCACCACCCTGGAAATTTTGAAATTTAGCACTTCGTTTTTTGCATTCTGGGACAGTTTTATGGACTAACCTGTTAAATTTGGGAAAATGATAAAATCAAGCTTTCTTGAAGGTAAAATTCTTAGTTTCTTTTAGATAAATAATATGAATTATGTCGGGGTCGTATGTAGCAGCAGCCGCATATACTTTACATGCAGTCCCAATGTTGCCTTTTTCGAAAAACATTTTCTTTCCTTCTTGTCTTCTTTCCTTTTTTAAAGATTTTCCAGTGGGGGTCCGGACCCCCGGTCCCCCCCCCCCCCCTTCTGGATCCGCACTTGGTTACATATCATGCTTTCTGTTTATGCAGGTAAACTTGTGTTTGGTTAAATTTCAACAGAGCACAATTGTCTGAACAGTGTACAAACTCATTACTGTTTTTTCAGGCAAGGGTGGAAAAAAAGTGGTAGACAATGAAAGCAGTAACATTTTTATTAAAAAAAAAAAAAATAAACAATGAGACAAACAATTCCAACATCTTTGGACGGTTCAAAAATCCCATGTTAAACATACGATAAAGCCCGAAACGCGTGAAAATGTTCCGAATGTAAATCGGGTGAAGTAAGCGCTCTATGTATAACAGTTAGATTATGCGTCTAGATTGATTAAACCGGGCGAGTCTACTTACTTATTACTTGAGGATGAAAAAAAACGTGTTTTTTAAATGTTGCTCATAAACAAGGGTGGCAGTTGAACTACTAAAAGTACAACAACAGTTAATTCACAACAAATCGTACGGTATGTTTTATAATCAGTAGAAGGTAGTTGTATTTATGCTTATGAGACCTGTTTCACCCACAAGTAAAGAATTCACAGGTCCATCACGAAATATTTTCCCCAGGCCGCGATCAATGATACGAAAATTTATACAATAATTCAAGTCTAAATATAAAATTTATCAATCTATCCTCTATACCCTAAAATCCGCTATACCCTAAAGCAGGCTGGTAACATTGCCCGATCGGGCTTACGACATAAAAAGTAATATTTCTTGACAAATAATGAAGATATTTCTTTCAAACTTGGTCCATTTATTAAGCATTACATATAATGCTTATCAAGATAGAAATAACTTTGTTGCCTTCAGTTTAGTTAGAATTACTTCCCTTTTTCAGATTTTTATGATGCATAAATGTTGCCTTCAGTTTAGTTAGAATTACTTCCCTTTTTCAGATTTTTATGATGCATAATTTTTGAAGTCCAAAAAAATTATGTTTCAATGCAATGTTTAAAACAGAAAAGGTTCAATGGCTTTCTATTGCTCCAAACTTGTGCGCCAATACCTTTATTCTATATATTTAGGGTAAATACTTTGTTTCTAGTGCAGATGTTTGAGCACTTTTTTTAGAACTAACATTTCTCTATAATGTTGTAAGTGAAAGCAGAGTAAAATGTATACATTCATGTACTAGCGCAATAATCTAGAGCATTAGAAAGCCATTTAACCCTTTTTTTGTTTTAAACTTAGCATTAAAACATTTTTTTTGGACTTCAAAGATTATGCGTCATAAAAATCTGAAAAGGGGAAATAATTCTACCAAAACTGAAGGCAACCAAGTCATTTTTATTCTAATTTGTATCACTCGTTATGCTTAATAAATGGACCAAGTTTGAAAGAAATATCTTCATTATTTTTCAAGAAATATTAGTTTTTATGTCATAAGCCCGATCGGGCAATGTTACCAGCCTGTAAAGCACTAGCTTCCCATAGCGTTACGCTCATCCTCGGAGGTCCTCATTCCGTGATAGTCCTAATTCCGGTGATATTTATTTACCTCCTTTATCGCGAGAGTTCGTATGACGTCACACACGTGCACGGATGTAAATATTTACAAGTACCGAACGCAACTGTCAACCGACAAAACTTGTATAAAATGCGTCCAAAACAGGTAAGATTTATAAAAATATTACATATATGTCCAATATTACCTTTTCTACTAATCCCTTAAACATGCTTTGTAAAATCCCTATTTCTGAACCCAAAACTGCCTTCAGAAGTTTCATGTTTGTGCGCCCTAGAAAATATTCGTCTGTTTGACAGATCTAAACCGGAAGTCAGTTTTTACTGTTAGGCCAAACATATTTTAATTGTTGGGTTATCATCACAACTGCTTATATGTTTTTTTATGTTTATTTTAGGCTAAGCCCAAGCACATCAGGAGAAAAAACAAGTTATATTCACCCAGTGCCCTAACGTCTGCATATAAACTGGTAAAGGAAGATGGTGTTTCAGTCAGGAAGGCGGCAGCCCTCACCAGAGTGCCTGAATCTACTCTTAGAGATAGAACTTTAGGGAATGTGCATCCAGATACCACTTCTGCTGGAACTGCACCTCTATTTGATCAATTTCAAGAAGTTAAACTTGTAAATCACTTTAAAAAGATGGCTGCATTTGGATATGGGTACACCAGACAAGAATGTGTGGACATAGCAAGTGATTTTGCTGTACAGTTGGGTAAACGGCGAAAAGATAAACCATTGACAATGAAATGGATGCGTGGTTTTTTAAAGCGTTGGCCCGAACTGAAAGTACTTAAGCCAAAGGGTCTTGAATTTTCTAGGGCCAAAATGGCCTCAAAAGAAGTAGTTTTCAACTATTTTTCTAACCTGAAATCTACCTTGGAAAAACACAATTTGGCTAACAAACCCCACCTGATTTTCAATGTCGACGAAAAGGGCATTTCTGTGGAGCATAAACCACCTTACATTGTTGCTGGCTCTTCTTATACTCCATCAGCTGTCACTTCTGGTAAAGGAAAGACTGTCACCATTTTGGGTTGTGGGAGTGCTGCAGGACAAGCTATCCCTCCTTACTTGGTCTTCCCTGGACAGCGCATGAGAGAAGAACTGTTACACGGAGCTTCTCCTGGAGCTGATGGCACCATCAGTGAATCTGGGTGGTCAAACTCATCCATTTTCAGACACTACATTGAAAATCATTTCTTGAAATTTGCTCCTGGTCATAATGGACAGAAGATTCTTCTTATACTTGATGGCCACAAGTCTCATGTCAGCGTTGGTTTGTCTGAATGGGCTCTTCAGTATGGAATCATCATCTTCATTCTTCCTCCCCACTGCAGCCACATTTTACAACCAATGGATGTTGGATGTTTTGGACCCTTTCAAAGAATTTATGATGCACAATGCCACAAACTAATCAGACAGTCATCAACAATCATTACTCGATACAATATCTGTGAAGTTGCTTGTCAGGTGTACACTAAAGCCCTCTCATCTGAAAACATTCAGTCATCTTTTCGCCGCTCTGGTATCTACCCTTTCAGTGTTGATGCAGTTCCAAAGGAGAAGCTATTGCCAGCTGAAGTTTTTCAGAGTGAGAGTACTGACGCAATAAATGATGCTGACAGCCAAGAAACAGTGGAAGGTGGAATTATGGTTGATCAGTTGAGAACTGAAGAGGACACTATTACAGACCTATTTGAAAAGAAAGAAAATGATCTGAAGAAGGTCAAAAGTGAACATAAAAGCAAACAAAGGAAAACAATGAGTAAAATAGTGGCTGGAAAAGAAATTACTGAGGAAATAGTTGCCAAGATGACTGAACACGAGAAGAACCAAAAGAAACCTAGCCAAAATAAGCATGATAAACTGAAAAGTATGAAAAAAGATAAAGTAAATGTAATAGTTTCAGAACCATTGTCCCCAAAACCTGGTCCTTCACATATCAACTTGATTCCTGATACTGATACAGATGACTCAATGATTGATGAAGATGAGTTATGCTGCCAATGTAAGAGATACACTCCAGAGGAAGTTTCCAGGAGCATCTCTATCATTTTTGTCAAGTGGGGACGTTGTGATAATGTTATGAGGGGCAAAACATGCAACCACTGGGTGCATTTGTCATACTGCACACCAGTTCGCGTTCTGAGAAGAAGTGATTCTTTCCTTTGTCCATGTTGTGACAAGGAAGAATAAAAAGACACCCACAATAAACTTGTTTAAAAACTATGTACATAGATAAAACTGTTAAAGTTTACATATTTAGTGTTTAAAAGTTTATTTCATGTTCTTGAAAGATTAAAAACTATTTTGACAATGGACCATAAAAACACATAATTAATTTTGAGTGCCTAATACTAAAACTCATCATGATTTACTTCCCCTGTGTGACGTCACCGGAATTAGGATCATAACAAAATGGCGGAAGTTTTTGACAGTTCAATTTGTTATTAACTTGTAACATTCATGCTACAATCGCAAATTTGAGGAAAATTGATGCAAAATATTGGAAAAAGATTTATTTATTCAGGTAGGTGAGCATTATTTGTTTACTGTATATATTTTCTGCATTTCTTTACCATTATTTCTTATCCCCACGGAATTAGGACCCTCGAGGATAGTTCACCTTTTTTAATGTATATGATACTGTGACCGGATTTTTGGTCATCGATTTTTTTCATTTGACTAACATATAAAAAGTATATTTGTGTGAAAAAAGGGATTTTTTATATTTAAACAAAAAATATACACTGGACCCGTGCCAGTGATTTGGACAGGAAAAACAGAAAAATGACAAGCATCAATACATATTTACTCTTATCAAAATAATGTAGATTGGTGTTATCAAATAAATTGATAAGTTTATCTATTTGATAAGTTTGTTTTTTCATCCAGTGTTCAATGAAATAAATCCGATTTTTTTAGCAACTTTTAAAGAAAATGGCGTAACTGCATAAAGGGGAAATAACTTTCACGCTACTTTTTAAACTGCTTTTATCTGTAAATCCTTCTTGTTTTTAACACTATCAATTGTATTCATACTTGCAATACACACCGTGTATTACTTTTATCCTCCTATCCAATCTACTTTTAACTTCTTGTACAGGCGCGCAGCTGCACATAATACTCGCAGAGAGGAGTGTTGCAGTATAAATAGATAGATAGATAGACTAAAAAGGTAAAAGGTAAAGGTAAAGGCCTAAATTGTTATATAGAGCTTTTCTGCGACCCTATATTAAGAACAGTTAAAACCAGTTATACCTCACCCCAGCAATTTGCTGGTACCCATTTACAGCTGGGTCGACTGAGGCAATCGTAATAAAGTGCCTTGCCCAAGGACACACCGTAATAGGAGTAGCCAGGATTCGAACTAGGGGCCTTCACCTCGGTAGGAAAGCGTCTTAGCCCACTCGACCAATGCGTCCACTAAATGCTTTTAGGGGTATACGTGGGAAAGATTCTATAATTTTACTTCATCTCACAATATAAGAAAGTATGAAGCTGTTTTACAATGTATAAAGCACGTGCTTTATGATACACTGTCTAGTTTTAGCATTGGACATTGGCCATTGTTCCTGTGCAGCAACGGGATCATTGCAGGCTGTTCAAAAGGTGCAAAATGATGATTTTGGCATGCTATTTTTAATGAATGGTGTAAAACTTTCGTTTTGATAACGCTCTGTATTCTTGTATGAAAGTCCTGATCTTGTCAGTAATTAAAAGCACAAAACATGCACACAATTTATAAAATGGCTACCCTGATTCTGCTCATTAGGGAAGTGCAATATTGCTACCCGCTACATTTAAGCCTGGCTGTGCCTAAAATGTTCGAAACCAAGTGTACCCAGCTACTTAAAGTATCATCTAGGTCTGTGTTAAACTTAACCCTACCCTCTAGTCAGTGTATTGTACGCTCCAGTTTACTCTCTGTAGTAATATCCGATACTAGGAGCTACAACTATCGAAGGGGAGTAACTCAGTAAGCCAGGTTATATAATGAACTGCTACAATAGTATTAACAATAGCAATAATATATTTCTAAAAGCATGAAAATTATCATAATGAAAGCATGCATCAATGTAAAAATTGTAACCCTTGATCATTGATGTTACATTCACTATTCTATGATGTTCTATGATGTTACATTCACTATTCTATGATGTTACGTTCACTATTCTATGATGTTACATTCACTATTCTATGATGTTACGTTCACTATTCTATGATGTTACATTCACTATTCTATGATGTTACATTTGAGTAACAGTAGTTAAGGCAATATCAAAACTTAAAACAATTGTGTTTCATATAATATTCATTACTATTAAATGAACAAACAACAAAGTCAACACCAAAAACTCGAAATGAACCTTTACCAGTTCTAATAAATACAACAAACCAGATTTCTACACAAAAAGAGAACTAAATAAAAACAACATGCACAAAATACACAATGAATGATCAAACATGTAGGTAATCGAAGCTAAAAATACAAATAGGGAATGTTTTATTACCAACAAATAGATGAAATTTTAGTATAAAAAACTTACATGCATACCTTAGCTTCAGAATTCGTAGAACCTGTAATCTTCACTCTGTCAACACATTGTTGACAAGGGAAATATCACATTCTTCACGGTCTTTACAGCCAAAACAATTCCAGAGATGATGTTGAACATTCACTTCAAATAAAAAATAACAAAAAATTTACAATCAGAAAAATGAACAAGCATATGTAACTTAACTTTCTTTTCAATGGATACAACCATATGTAAAATAAATGACAAAACTTTTCACTGCTTACCGTTTCCACCATGCACAACAGAAATACATTTGAATGTATAACTGAAACATCTTCTCACTGGTGTAGGAATGCAGACTGTTGCCAAACACAAAATTCAATCCGGAACAGTTTAGAAGTGTACAACAATGTATTGCTTTACACTTCTTTAGCCAAACTACAAAAAAGTATCTATCCTCATGCGAAGCCCCCACTCCACACAAAGAAAGAACTTTTCAGTAGAAGAATAAGGTTTTAAGGTCCAGATTTCATAATGCATTTGATAACATTTCCACATTACTTGTCACTTGCTACCACCATATATAACTGCAGCATCTCCTCTCTGCTTACCACCATATGTAGCTGAACTGTCGTTTTCACTGCTTACCCATGTACATAACTTGTCACTTGCTACCACCATATATAACTGCATTGTCTTCTCTCTGCTTACCACCATATGTAGCTGAACTGTCTTTTTCACTGCTTACCCATGTACATAAGTTGTCACTTGCTACCACCATACATAACTGCAATGTCTTCTCTTTGTCTACCACCATATGTAGCTGAACTGTCTTTTCACTGCTAACCCATGTACATAAGTTGTCACTTGCTACCACCATATATAACTGCAATGTCTTCTCTCTGCTTACCACCATATGTAGCTGAACTGTCTTTTTCACTGCTTACCCATGTACATAAGTTGTCACTTGCTACCACCATACATAACTGCAATGCCTTCTCTCTGCTTACCACCATATGTAGCTGAACTGTCTTCTTCATTGCTCACCCATGTACACAATTTGTCACTTGCTACCACCATACATAACTGCAGCATCTCCTCTCTGCTTACCACCATATGTAGCTGAACTGTCTTTTTCACTGCTTACCCATGTACATAAGTTGTCACTTGCTACCACCATATATAACTGCAATGTCTTCTCTTTGTCTACCACCATATGTAGCTGAACTGTCTTTTCACTGCTAACCCATGTACATAAGTTGTCACTTGCTACCACCATATATAACTGCAATGTCTTCTCTCTGCTTACCACCATATGTAGCTGAACTGTTTTTTTATCTCTGCTTACCCATGTACATAACTTGTCACTTGCTACCACCATATATAACTGCAATATCTTCTCTCTGCTTACCACCATATGTAGCTGAACTGTCTTTTTCACTGCTTACCCATGTACCTAAGTTGTCACTTGCTACCACCATATATAACTGCAATATCTTCACTCTGCTTACCACCATATGTAGCTGAACTGTCTTCTTCATTGCTCACCCATGTACACAATTTGTCACTTGCTACCACCATACATAACTGCAGCATCTTCTCTCTGCTTACCACCATATATAGCTGAACTATCTTTTCACTAGTTCTCCGTGTACATAACTGAAATACATTGTCACTTGCTACTACCATACATAAATAAAATACCTTTCCACTGGTTACCATTACCACCATACATACTTGAATTGTCTTTTCACTCTTTACCACCATATGCAACTGGACCTTCTTTCTTCTCCCAGGTTACCACCATATGTAGCTGAAATATCTTTTCGACGGTTACCACCATACATAACTGAAATATATTTGCACAGGTTAGCATCAAGCATATACCTATGATACATTTTCACTTGTTACCCATGTGCATAACTGAAATATCTTTTCACATGCTACCGCCGTGCATAACTGAAATATCTTGTCACTTGCTACCACCATGTATAACTGAAACATCTTCTCACTGGTGTAGGAATGCAGACTGTTGCCAAACACACATAAAGTTCTAACACTGACAGTTCCGTTTTAACGTGACGTGGCACAGTTGTTTCCGTTAATTTCAAACTTTAAGTAGAACAAAAATACAACATATCTTCAAGTAAAGTCCCTTTAAACCGTGAATACGTTGACTCCGTTTTGGCTCCCTATGATGGTATAAAAGTCATCGTCTTTGCGGTTTACGGCACAACCATGGGACGAAAGCTCTGCGCTGGGAAAATCACATCCAGGCGAGTGAAGACAAATGAACCTCGGGTATTGTACTTCCGGGTCGTGACAGCATCACTAAGTAAAAGTCGTCTGGTGGAAGAAGCTCGATCGAGCATAAATTTCTACCAAGAAAAATAAATTTGACGTAGATTCGTCTAATGTCGAAATGTGGTGTGCGCTAGGCATATCTAGACCAGTCTATTTGTAGGGTAATGTCCCGCCAAATACTAAATTTCGTGGGACTCACGACTAATGCGTGTACTCTGACTATTTGTATTTGTTGCATGTCGAAACTGTACAGTAGTTTTTTGAATAGAAGACTTAGTGCGTATCTAGAAAATAATGAGATAATAGCCGAAGAACAAAATGGCTTTCGAAAGTCGCGCTCATGTGAGGACCATATATTTGCTTTAAATAGTATTATAAAAAACAAGAAAAATGTTTTTGCAGCTTTCATGGACGTAAAAAAGGCTTTTGATTTTGTGGACATAGACTTATATAAACTGCTCAAGAACAAGGTGGATGGTAAATTCTACAATTCAATTAAAAGTATGTATACTGATACTGTATCGTGTATCAAGATAAATGGGTCGTTGACAAACTGGTTCGAGTGTTTCTCGGGGGTCAGACAGGGGGATAATTTATCTCCCACAATCTTTTCAATTTTCGCCAATGATTTAGCTACTGAAATTAACGGACTAGACGCTGGAGTTCAACTTGGTAATATTAAGTGCTCCTTATTGTTATATACGGACGATATTGTGTTTCTTGCCGAAAATGAACATGACCTTCAGCTGATGTTAAACACAATGCATGAATGGTGTAAGCGATGGAGGCTGTTGATCAATACATCAAAGTCAAAAGTAGTGCATTTCAGGCTATCAAGACAGCCACGGACACAATGCATATTTAAGATAGGTGAGAATATTATCGAGACGGTGGAGCAATATAAATACTTAGGGATTATTTTTCATGAGAAATTAGACTTTTCAATCACCTCTGAAGCTCTTTCTACAGGCGCTGGACGAGCATTTGGTGGTATTTGTGCAAAAGTTAACTGTATTAAAGAGTTCGGTTTCTCTACTTATGAAAAGCTTTATAATGCTTGTGTTATCCCCGTTCTAGACTATTGTTCCTCTGTGTGGGGATTTAAGCCACAGCCGGCCATTGAATATGTGCAAAAAAGAGCCATTCGTTTCTTTTTGGGTGTGCACAGATTCACACCAACTTTGGGATTAAATGGTGACGTTGGTTAGCTTCCAGCTACACAAAGAAGATGGCTTAATATGGTTAGATTATGCAACAGACTTTTTTGGTTTGAAAACACACGGCTTACGAAGAACATATTTGAATATTACTACGAACATTTAAATTTAAATTGTAACTGGTGTTCAGAAATTTGTCAAGTTTTTGAGTATATAGATTTACCTGATGTTTTTGTTTATAAATCACAAGTAGATATTGCCGAGGTAAAACAGAGACTATTTCGTAATTATGCAGATACTTGGTCAGACAAATTGAACTATTCACCAAAACTTAGAACTTATAAACTCTTCAAAAGTAGATACGAAACAGAAAGGTACGTGAAGCTTAATTTATCGAGAAGTGAACGCTCGATTATTGCACAATTCCGCTGTGGTGTGCTCCCTTTAAGGGTTGAATCTGGTCGCTTCACTGGTGAAGTATTGGAAAACAGGTTGTGCAGACAGTGTATACGAAATGAGGTAGAACATGAAATTCATTTTTTACTTAAGGGGACGCATACTTTGAAATTAGAAAAAAGTGGGTGGGGTATGATAAAATTTACCTGCAAAAAAGTACAAGGTTTTGGTACATGAAATGGATACTGTTTCAACTGTTATAAGTACACAAAGGATTGCTCACTAAAATAAAAATGAGAAAAACTGAAACAAGAAAGTTATTGTTGAATTACATAAGACTTCTTGTGTACATTCAAAGTCAACAATTAATACTATTTTGTGCGAAAATAATAGTGCTTCACCTTGTCCAAACATTTATCAATCTCCTACAGATTCTAATTTAAAGAAAAAAAGTGAAATAAGTTCACTGTCTTTCTTTTCATTTTGCATATATTGTTTACAAAGTAGTGCACAAGAAAAGATACGGTGGTCAAGGAATGCCACATTCCAAAACTAAAAGAGTATATTCCCCTTATTACATTAAACATTTATCATTACAGAAGTTGAGCGGCTTACAATAAGGGTTTAGAAATTTTGCCATTATCATTTTTTTTCAACGATGATATTCATGAACTACAATGCACTTAAATATCAAAATACATTCAACAAACTTTTGAAAATGTATTGTCTTAAAAATCCCTAAAATATGGTATGAAATTTGGTTGAGAGGTCCAATCAATGTGTATATGTGCAAAAGTAACATTCTAATCTTGTTCACAAAGCTTACTAATACACAGCAGGAATGTCAATGATCAAAACTGGAGGAATATACAGTTATCCTCACTTTAATGTCATTTATAATTTGTCCTTGAATTCTCCACCATACTTTTCATAACTCTGTTTGCACGAGTTGCACGAGAATGCTGTCATTCACGTAAAAACGGGGTCAGATAAGTTGTAAATGCAATATCATCTAAACGATTATGCAGTTCAAGATAAATTTTATCTCATAACGTAATGAACAAGTATAATGTTGCAACAACAACTATACTTACACTGATGTAAGTAGCAGTCGGTTTATAAGTGACTTTATTGATTCATTTTGTGTTTTGTTATTGTTGTCAAAAAGTATAACGGAAGTGCCTCACAACTGAAGCGGAAACTAGTTTGATGCGCAAAGTAGTCCACTGTAAGTAATATTTTTTGATAAATGTCCACAGAAATTAATAATTTTCTAATATTAAAGACGAATATCTGAATAGGATTCGTTATTTGATAAGAAATTGTAATCATCGACATGTTTTTTAAAAAATCATACACGTGCTGACACGTGCTGACACCTAAGTTATTTCCCGTTGTTTATTAGAGTTACCTTTCGTCCGGCGCAGTAATACATTTTGAAGTGAATCGCCGAGAAGTCGTGGGAAAATTAAAAACCATGTAAATAAACTAAAATTAACCACATTTTCAAGATGAATTTCAAGTGATCGACATTATGCATTTAACCCGCCTGACCTGTGTAGCATCTTAGATATCTGTTCTAAGGTATTCATTGTGTAGAATGTCATGTTATGCCCTTGCAATGCTAATCCCACTCTGATTTTTTTGTTTACATTTTTTTATCAATGAGAATTATGGCGTCCATCCCGAGCTGAAATGACGTGGTGTTAAATTTTTACATGTTTAAGCAAACCTGGTGTGTTAGAAAGAAAATTTCATCCCTTCAACATTATTTGTAAGACAGAGACTTTATGATGATACTGTATCACATTTAAACTTACAGTCAGAAGAAGAACTTGTAAAAAGTTTTTTGTTGGACTTTCCGAGGAGAACAGCTAAATATCTGTTATGTGTATTTGCTAGGCGAAGGTCATTAACCATCGTTAATTCAAATCAGCTTCCAAATATTATGTAACTAAATTCTATTTGTGTTCTGTAATCATTTAAAATGTCCGTACATTGCTTTTCAGATCAGCAATTTCTATTGTTTTGTAAAAAAGTGACTTATAGGCCCATCGGGCCGGTTGTGCTGTATTTCATTTGTATGAATTTCATTTGTATGATATATTGTTGTATTTGCTATGATGTACAAATGTCACTGTAATAAATGATTTATCTATCTGTATTTCCACGGGAATCACGATATAGCCTGGAAATCTGACTACTTTGGCGCGGATTGAAATTGACAATTTAAGGCCCGTTATAGTGGTTTTGGGGATAAAAACATGAATTACTAAAGTTTATAAAATATCAACTTTCTTATTACTGAACCGAGTTTAATAAAATTTACTTGGAAATTTAAGTTATGAAATACCGAAAAACATAAGAGTTATTTTATGCGACAAATCTGACATTTACCTCAATAACTCAAAAATTTATAAAAAGATGATGCAATACCTGCATTTAAACTACAGATACAATGAGGCCCGTATGTCAGTTTGTGACACATCTAAACGTTGCATTACCGTCTATCTCCAAAATGTCCTTTAAACCTTTAGTTTACAAAACTCTCCTTCAAAATACCCGATGTAATGTAACAGCGCCTATTATTATAAGGTTAACATGAGTTCTCTTAAATAAGACAAACATCCCTAACTTAATGTTAAAACATTCAAAAGTTATAATAGAAATAATGTTGTTGTTTTTTGTACATGTAGCGCAAGAAAGCATGCAGCAATAAATTAGAAAACAGTGATCCAATCAGGAACTCGTGAGAGCAGAAAGACAATAGAGAGTAAAAGCATATTACTTTAGCACGACACTGTACAAATATTAGTTTTACTGTTCCGAGAGCAATCCTCTTCTCACTATTGCAAACAAGCTGCAATACTATTAAATTTAGGTGAATAACTTTTAAAAACTAATAGAAAACACATTCAAAGAAACTGGCAAAACTGGCGATAAATTCGCACGGATTTGTAACAACATCCCGACAAGCCTGTTGGAGTCTGTTTTTTTATGTGTGCACATGTTTTATATTTCTGATTTCATTCTTTTTTCACGCTTCATGTCAACACAGATTTTTATGAAAATGGGGCCAATCAGACATTTCGCAAGTGTGAAGTTTTATCATATTTGTGTCGAGTAGAATATCATTTTGCTTTTTTTAGAATATCTGTAACTGTGACATATTGCGCTTAAAATTGGTCGCGTCAATTCCGGTACTGGTGTTGCGCGAAAGAAAAAAACGAGAATGAGATAGGCGACTTGAATTTTGAAAACAAATCTTTTTTGATTTTGTTTACATGACTGTCCAATCCGAACGGACTAAATCGTGTTATTCCCATGTATAAGTTGATGTAACTTTCAGAAAGTTCCGGGTACACTTTAGAATTGGTGATCTGTGACCTATAAAGGAATACTTCTTAATCATACGACCGTACTATGAGTTACTCGCGTAGTATCGTAATACAATTACATTTATTCTTGCACTGGTAAAAAGTAAACGTACATGATTGACGTTATTTCTAGGAATAAATGACTTAAAGTCAATCTTAGTCATTAAACTGATTGACAGCGAATGCTAATGACTTTTGCGGTGCAGGCAGGCGTTTAGTTTCTAACTATAATGTAATTTCTATCTATTAAAATCCTATCAAAACTTGTAAAATCACTGTTGAGATTTTGATCTTCGCCTTTCGTCGGCTGTTAAAAGAGCAAATGTAAACGATTCGATACATGTTGTATTTCCTCGGTAGTGCCAGTTAATACAACCATGCTGTAAACAGCATGTAAGGTTTGACTTTATAGAAATTTTAGAAAAATAAATCTAGATTATATTTTTGATTGAGAAATTGCGGTTAGTGAACAAAATCAAAACATCCGTGGTATCGAGTCCTCTGAACATGGCGTTGTTGCAAAATTGTTCCAAGTAACGTTATGTGCACTTCATGCACACTACATAGCTACTAGATACTACTGTCTTAGTTTTGTGGTATGTGGTGCGCTTTGGATGTAAGACGTCCTGGGTTCGAGTCCCTGCCAGGTTTTAAACATTTTGTCTCCCTGGTTTCTAGTCTGTTTGATGTTTCTGCTCTGCATGTCCAAGAAGAGTTACATTTCATTGGCCGCAAAATGTGTATTTATATATAAAAAGTCATATATATATATATATATCAAATGCTCATAGCTATTTACTTTTGTTTACAGTATCAAAAACATTTAAGAACAATATGTACAATATCATGCATTTAGAAAATTTATGACTTCATATCTATGTTTTGTAAAAAATAGGTACTATCTCTAAACATTTCTTCAATTTTACAGTTTACTTTTCAAGCATGACATTACAAGGTTTTATTAATTTGAAAGTCATTTACTAAATTAGTCCATGTAAATTGACATGCCTAGATTTAGACCATACTCTATTTGTTTGCAGAAAAAATGATTTATTTGCATTTGGTTTTGTTTGGACTCTAACATATAATACATTTCATCTAAATTAAAAACAAAGTCTATTACTTTTGAGCATTTTCGTAGAAACCGTGTCATTTTGGTAAAAAGAACTCACACACACACACACACACACACACGCACACGCACATACACACACAAAGAAAAAGGAAGAAAAAAAATACAGACAAAATAGGCACATCTGTTAAAATGTAGGCCAAGTTAAAAAAGGACAACGCTTATGTTTGCATGAAAATGTTTGCACAATTTGGAACAGATTTGTAACCATTTACACTAGCTGTGATGCCTCAAACAATGTGTTTTAAATCTGATAAAGATTACAGACAACCAGTTATTTTCAAATAGACTTCCACTATAACATTATGACATGTGTATGATTTTGAGCAAATGGAAACCATGTACGACAAATCACAAAGAGCTGCGTTATCTCCACCGAATAACGGAGGAAAAACCTATGAATCATAATCACTGTGATACTTTATTTACGTATTTTTTCTCGTTGAATTGGTGGACTCTGATCTGTGGATGTAACATACATTACCGCTTTTTATACTGATTGCAGTAATATGATTACATCACTGTCAATATGTAACCAACACAACTTTAAAAAATTGTACGTTATCACCAAGCTTTCCTCATTTCGTAGTATCGAATAGTCTCTTCCTAATATTCTCAAATACAAATGATACACTGTTTGAGGTCTTGGTTAAATTCCTGGGCAGGTCAGATGTCTATATTTCGCACTTTTCATCCATGCGCAGTCGTCAGTACATATATTGAAACAAACATGGCTAAATATGGTTGTAGATGGCTACATACTCTCTCCGCGAACTGTAGAACATACACCAAACTTTCTTCGAAACACATTTCGTCTGATAAGATCAGATGGTGCAGTAATTGATAAGTATTCTGGAAAGATTAGACTACGAGATATTAGGCAATTACCATTGGAATGTATTATTTTTTCTAATGAAAGACGCATACTTATAATATTATAATACTTCATGGTTCAGTGACCTACTTTACTCAGTGGGATTTTAAGCTTGACAGTAATTTTGTCATAATGTATATTTTAGATAAGTCTTTATCTAGTTTGATCTTAAAACTTTTTACGTAGCCCAGCCTCTCCTACTTGATAAATTTAAATTGTTAAATCGCTAGAAACAAGTGACTCATTGGTTTTGCAGACATGACATTGTTGTTGCACTTGCAATGTATTGTGGGTAGTTGCTTAACAGCTACTGCATAGACTTTGTTTACATTGTTGTATATAGAAATGTCATTTAACTTTAGAACATATATGCTTGCAAAACTCCATTAAAAGGAAATTTGATGTTATAATCATTTAGATCATTCATTTTTCTTCCTTTTTATACTAATGTTCATATAAATCCCTTATGTTTTAATAGAATATTGGCACAGTCTGAAGTTCTTTGCTTCCACAACTCCACACAAAATACTGTGGATGATATGAGTTCACATTTATTTGTGTGGAGTCAACAGATCCCCACATTTTTAGTGTGCGCTTCAATACTTATTTTTGTGAAGTCTGGAAGGTATAATTACTCCAATGTGCCTGTTTTCAGGGTTCATAATGTTAAATCTCTGGTCTTGAGCTGCTGCTATACTTAGCCCTTATCCTGCTAAATTTCTAGAATGAACTGGTCCATCAATTTGGGCAACACTACATATTATTCGAAGGGATGTTCATTGAAAATTTACTGACTGAAGAGTAAACAGTGCAGACCATGATCTGCCAGATATTGGTCTGCACTAGTCGCAAAGGCAGAATCACTTACCGCCAGTAGGCTTATGGGTAATAATTCTAAGCAAACCAAAATAATTTTCATACACAGATTGTTTCACTTGGTGTGTTTTTATAGCTGTTGTATTCTAACTTTTTGATAGCTACTATTTTTCACTGGATCTGCATTTAACAGTTGCTTTTTTGCAGGCTTATTTGCAGTTTAACTGTCTATCAAAATTTACTGATGATCGGGTTTAAGTGTTGTTATAAATAGATAATAGTCCTAATATATACCAGTACCTTATCATCACATTATTCTTGTGTGATTTGAAATGTTTACTGTGGCAATTTTGTAATGATGCTTGCTGACCATTAAAATATTTCTTGGGTGGAATTTAAATAAACTATAGTTTAACTGCAAATGGGTTGATGATTTCTGTAGTTAAGTACAAGATAACCTCCAAGGCTTAGTTACTTCCTGCGTTTTTTAACATAATTAAACGTATAGAAGTTTCCTAGCTTTAAATTGGACTTAGCATAACACTTTTTAAAGGATACTAGTATAAGCCAGTTGCTTTCTACAGATTCAACATAATCACAGAAGTGTATTTCACATACATTTTCCTTAAAGACTTCCACCAGCCATAGCGTAAGAATATACAACAACAAATCCAATAGTAGACTTACACAGTCTGTTGAGATTAAACATAAATTCCCATTCTATTAAAAGAAAAAATATGTCAACAGGCCCATTACAAAATTTTCTTTTCCTATTTCTGTGGCCTTCTTTTACTGTGGCTTATCTCAACAGAGTTGGAGATAAGAGATGTTGTAAATTTTTCAAGAAAGTGCTATCAAAGAGGATTGATTTTATGGCCAAGTGCTTTACTTTTAAAACTACTCTAACGACTGATGCCAGTCTAATCCAGTAGTTATTGTCCTCTAAACACTAGGTCGTAGTTTGAAACATCCTTACATTTTACAAGTTTGTAAACGCTTAATTATCAACATCAGAATTCAAATGCGTAAATCATCATCGAATGAAATACACTTAAATTAGGTCTTCGCTAATATAGTAAAAAGGAAAAGATAGTAATAAAACTTTTTAAAATGATTTTCAAACTTTTATTATTAAATTGACAAACCCATATTATACATTTGTTTATGATCAGAACAAAATAACAGTTTTTGTCCACATCAAGTCATCGTTAAACATAAAATCACAATAATGACGAAAAGAATAACGAAAAATAGCAAAATTGCTGCCCTATTTCTTATATTGATGCTCGCGAAAGAATTTATTATTACCCTTGTAACCAAAACAAACAATTTAACAATGATATAACTTCTTAGTTTGTCCATGATTCCTTCATTGTTTGCAAATGATCTCATTAAACAATCATGTATAATATCTAAACTATCACCCAAGTCATCAGGGACATCCACACAATTCTCGTTTAGAAAGAACGAATAACGAGGTGCAACAGGGTATGAGTTATATCTCAAAGTAATAATGTCGGTGAGTTTGAGAAGCTCATTGCAGTGAAGACCTAAAATAACAGAGCTAAGAATATTTCTACACTCGCAATCTTCAGCATAGTCTTTCGACCACAGTATCACGACCTTTTTACAACGCTGAATTTCTTCAGAGTATTGTTCAAGAGAATGGACGCCTGCATTTATCAAATGACATGATCTTACTTTATATTTGTCTTCCAAATAAGGTAACACATACTCAACCGCAAAAGTTTGGTCATGATTACTGTGCTCGCAAAATGAAAAGAAAATATCATATGCAGTCTGTTTGACGTGTACAGGATCGCAGGCATTTATGTCCCCTTGTTTACGTATAACATTCAATAAATATGTGTAGCCTTTAATTTCTATATATAGAAAGAACATAATGAAGTACAGGAGAATCAACCACATTACGTTTTCGGTAAAGTCTTTATAATAGTAGATAAATACTTCTGAAGTATTGATTAAATAAGCTCTATCATTCCAAGTGTCAAATGTAGAGGTATTTACTAAACGCAAATAAGTTTTATCATGAAACAATGAAAACGTCGTATGTCGTACTGATGGCTGTATATAAAGTGAGTTAGGATGGAAAACAGTAACACCCGACTTAAAGTTTATCCGTAAGAAATAGCGTCCATATAACAAATACATACAAAACATTGTTACTGGAAATTGGTCAAGGTTCTTTTTGTCTGGTTTATGATATTCTGAAACGCTTCTATAGCAATATTCAAAAGGTGAATCAAAAGATACATGCCCGTTTATAAACGTTACTCTAGAGACAGTGTCATTTACATTTAAAGGAAAAGCGTTCTGTAGTTTAAGGAGATAACCAATAGGTGCTTGTATAGCATGCTCAAGTCCTTTAAAATTAACAATTGATATTTCACGTGTGCTGACGATCTCATGTTTTGGTGTTAGACTACAAACGTAACTAGCATGCACAATGTTTTTGTAAAACATTTGCTTTACAGTCAATCTTTTGTAAGTGACCGATTTTATCAGGCACTTATATGTATTAAAATCTACATTTTTTATCAAATATGTTGTCAAATTAGAACTGGCAATGTACCGATTCGTCTCCAGATCCTTTTGCCAGAGAAACGTTATTTTGTATCTTTTACTTCCATTAATAACATAACTGCCTTTCATCCACTGGAATATAATATCATCTGTGAGAACATGTTTTGTTACGTTGCACGAAAATGTCACATACTCTCCGGGAATTGCGGAACACGTGTTTGACTGGTATAAAACATTTCGCTGGTGTGAATGCAATACTGCTGATAAATGTTCTACAATATCGCATTTGCGAATGTGATTTCCATCAACAGAAGAAAAATTGTAATGTACCATTCCCTTGTCTTGATGCAAGTAGTCTATGTATCCACAGTTCAAGACAAATGAAAAGACGATCGGTAGGACCAGAGGCAGTAAGACGTGTAAAGACTTAAAAGCGTAATACATATAGCACAGTGTTTTGGATTTAAATGCTTTTGAATCAATTACAATAAATATATCTAAGAAAAAGGAGTATATTTTTCTGTAGAGAACTGGACACGTTATATGTAAAACTAGTGATGCTAGTAAAGCTTTCAGATTTGTCAAGAAAGGTAATACAATAATATTACACGACAAAAGCGTAGCTAATTCCATATTGCTTAGAGCACGTATATGATTCCTTTTATTGATTGCCATGTCGATAATAAATAGATCTAAATCATAGATTCGATTGCAGAGATAGATATAAACTATGCTCAATATCTTCACGGCAATACTTTTTTCTTCGTAGAAAAATATATAACTCCAAAACAATATCTCGCACAGCTGTGTAAACACAATTCGACTTATCTTTACAGGATTGTCCCACATTTTTTCCAAAGTCATTGCTTCTGTTAGTGACCTCTTTGCAACGATTTGCAAAACGGAATTCTTTTCTTTCTGAAATGTTGAAACTACATGTTATTACTATATACACAACAATATCGTTAATATAAGTTCTAGTTTTGTTTGTTTGTTTTTGTTGGGTTTAACGTCGCACTGACACAGTTATAGGTCATATGGCGACTTTCTAGCTGAACACCGTGCATAATTTTATCGCAGGTGTGTAACAGGGTAAAACCACCGACTGTATGTAAGCCAGCGAAAATTTCAACGCCCTGATTGAGGCTTTGGGGCTCGAACTCACATCGGTGAGGAGAAAACGATTTAAAGTCAGTGACCTTAACCACATGGCCACGGAGGCCCAAATTTAAGTCCTTGTACAACGTCTCGCAGTTATAAACGTAATGTATGACTGCTGTAAAAGATATGGGATAAAAACACATCTTTTCGTAAGAAAGCAATTCTGGCGAAATCTTCGATAGCTTTACAAATCAATAGCTACAAAGATGTCTTTAATATGGATAATTGTTTCTTGCTTATATGACGGACAAGTTTTATCCCCTGGTGCTCCAGTTGAATAAAATATGCAATTCAGATACCACTGCATCATTTATTTTTGTATTTCAGGCCCTCGATATATAAAAATATTATACTTGTATGTTTCCCATTTAGATGAATATGTACCCCAGTTGAGGATTTTTCAATAAATTCAATAGTATTGTGAAGCCTTTTCTGCAAGGAGATATATATATATTTATCACATGTTTGACGTCACTGGAGTGTAATAAAACCATTACATAAATTTGATAATACACAAGTGTAATAAAGGTTTGACTTTGACATCATTTTAATTAAGTATAAGAGACGTTGGTCCAATTCATCTTGTCTATAAGAGGTAAAGAAATTAGATTTATTATGATATAATTATGTTTCAGCAGGAAAAGCTTACATGTGATAAAATAATATTATATTTGTGTCTTACCATATTATGGGTATCAGACTCATTGAATAGAATTAATAAAATGCTCAGCATTTTATTATTTGATTCAACTCGTTTAATAAATTCAATATGAAAAGACACTCATGTAATATCCTCTATATATAAATATAATATTTATGGGAATGTTGTTTACAAACTTCGCAAGATTTTATTTAATGGCCATTTTTCAACTGTGTTTGGTAAAGTTATAAAACGTTTCGCTTGAAAATGTTATGACAAGTTTTAAGGCACATAGCATGTTAAGTGTTCAACTCTTTTGTAGTTGGACGCTACGCTTATCTCTTTGATTGTGTCGGGCGGAACAGGTGAAAGACTCTATGAAAGGTAGTTCTTAGTTCACACCAGGACTGTGCTTTTTTTTTTAAATTGCCTTGTTTCTTTGTGTAATTCGTGGTGTTTCTCTTAATGATCTGTCTTTTTGCAAAGCCACTCAGTACATACGCTTTTGTTCTTGAGGTTTGATTTCATAAATTTACATGAGTATTTTGTGCTCACATTCACTGCCTCCTGTTGCCATCGCTCAAGGCAGGGATTCACCTGATGGAATATTTTTCATTTACACCCTCCTGTGACTTTGAAGCCTATTACGGGATAAGAATGAAGCTGGATGCACACCAAAAATATATTTATCCTACCCAGGGGTGTTGTTGCCTCTGACCATTTGAAGGAGGTTATATTACACTATACTTATATCGGCCACATGTAATTGAAATTTATTCCAGAGTTGAACTATTCAACCAGGGAATAATGTACTTTAATTTCTTTTAAAAACTAACACCAGAGTTTACAACCTTGATATAAATACATTTTATTGTGATACAAATGCTAAAAGCTCAAAGAACGAGAGAAATTTTGATGTTGTTGACGGTGGTGATGACTATCAGTACAAGCATCAACATACAGAAGTCGTTTTCAAAAGAGGAATAAAGCAATAAATTAAAATCAAGTTTCAAATATGTACTTAATGTTTAGAGATATTACATACCGTATTTTTGCGTTGTACAACAAAGCAAAAAGTTAGTCATTTGATTTCTATGTCCTTCGTATTAGCAGAAATGATTTTACAAACTTTTACATAGTGTACGTTTTTCATATTAATGTATGACTTGTTTAGAACATTACAACATAACGGAAATGTAGGCATTTATCAGTAACATATGTGTGTTACAGTGCAAGGTACACTGTAAAAATAAATACAAACTGTTTTAAATGAAAAGATACCTTATTTTCCAAACTTATACACATAAACCTTTTTCCATTTGAAGTGATGTATGGGCTGCTGCATTCTTTTAATGTCACTTTTTATGTCCTATTTACATACAAACAGGGTATCTTCATGTTTCAAAGTTTCTAGGTTTATTTATATGTCCATTAGGTCATAGACCCATGTGGCAATTTAAGTATATACAGATAATACGAATAATAACATGACTGACATGTACATATAATATAATTTCATATTTGCACTGAATTATACAATTCTATTAAATATAATTGTATGAAACATAAGTTGTCACAATATGACATAAATCAAAATTTGCAGTAAACCTACTGTACACATACTTGTAACGTTACAACACAATGCGTCGTACATTATATATATTATACTGCAATAACAAAACGATCGAGGCACTTTAAAAAGTCTATAATGTGATCAATACTATACCACTGTATAGTAAACCTTATAAGTAAGATTCAAAAGTGGTTTTGGATAAACATGTTTAATAGTATTTGATTGTTATAAAATATGTAACGCTATTATCAATACACATATATATCAAACGATCATTTTAATATAAAGTTATTACAAAGCACATTCCACTTCGATGTCTATCTTGTCCGAAACGAAAAAGACAAGAAAAAAACGGTGGAAAATAACGTTTGTTTGTTGCAGAAATAACTGTGCAGTTAGTAACCACTAGATTACATAACATTATAGTAACATATAACTAGTTTCATTATGTTTCTAAATTATGTGTTGTTATACAATACGTCTGATCTCATAGTAAATGCTTACAAAAATTCCAAGACCTTTTAATGTTCGGCTACATTCCGAATTTAACAATTCTATGAATTTAAACATATTCGGACGTTTCCAGTAATACAGAGGTAACAAATGTTTTCTAAGTTCAGAATATATAACACATTCTAGCACAAAATGATATTCATCTTCTAATTTATCGCATATTATACACTTACGTTCATTCAAAGGTGTACTAACTGGTTTAATCCGTCTGCCGGTTTCAATGCAAAGTCTATGATATTATAATCGTAACCTATCTACACTTATACTTAATTTGATACTTGATATATTGATTACATCGCGATATAAATTTAAAATCAGCAATGTTTTTATAAAAAAGTGCTCTACCAGAGTCATCTAGTCCACTTCTCCAATTTTGCATAAATTGATCATTTATTCGTTTTTAATAAAAATATAGAAACAGATTCATTTCACCAACTGTTTGATAATACCAAATGTGAATACGACTGAGTTTTGCATCAGTGACACAGGTATTTATATAAGCAATTTACAGTAAAATGTTTCACTCGTTCCAGATAAGTTCAGTCGGTATTTAACAAATACAGACAAGAGATGAATGATTGTACGATTTAATAAAACATATGAACAGATGCTATGGTTCATCGCAGAATGAGTTAACGATCTTCAGCATTATGCCTACGTGTTATCTCTGAATAATGCATTGCAATCTCTGGTATATTGATTTATACCTTTCAAGTACAAAGAGAAATATGTACTACTAATCTAACTATAAATCGGTAACAGAATACAGTTTTCTTCCTCTTTTATAAAATAAAGTTTTACAAACGAATATTTTGTTAAATTTAATTAATGGGGAATTAAATAGGTATTCGTATTAGTTCTATGTTTTTGATTTAATCGACGCTGTAAATAAGTTATGATAAGCATGTTCAAATAAACAATAATAAAATGTTAGTACATACATTCTTATATAATCCACACTTCTTTCAGTTTTACAAATAAAAAAACACATGTGTTTAAATGATATCTTTAGAAGAAACCAATAGATAGAAGGACAAATGCATTACCTATACTTTATTAACAAAGAATATATTTGTATTAAAATCCGATATGTCTGTTAAAGTTTAAACCCGAAAAATTGATTTTGCTGAACACCGTTGGCCCATATGATTATAGAGGCTATTCAATGTCAACAGAATGAAACTATTGAGTTGGAGCAAGCGTGTAGTTCACAATATTTTAACACAATTATGTCTTTGTGTAGCTTTTTTTAAATAAATGCATCCTTTAAACATTGAGAAAGTTAGTACAAAAAAGAATCATGAGTACCAGACTGTCACAGCCCGTCACAGCAAATTACATTTTTAAATACTCTTCTTATTAGCAGACTAGTCATTACTCTCATTTGCAAATTATTCAAGGGTCATTACTCCAGCGACGAAGCCTATCTGTTACTAACTAGATTTTGAACTTGGCCAAAATATTATACTTATAAACATTCTTACTAAGTTTGGAGAACGTTTGATGAAAACTGCTTACGTTATTACGTGGACATTGTCAATTTTCCCATTTTAAGTTATTTACGGGAATTGACTGAAGACTGACCTTGGGTATACAAATGGTTATGAAAATAGGTCTACGACGGAGTGAAAATATCGAAATTGTAACAAAATTGTTCGGAAGTAGCTGAATTTTATATGAAACAAAGAACAATTTCTTTTATTGGTATATAGCCTACTTGTATGATAATGGCCAGCTTTAGGTGACATTTGAACAGTTTCGAATTATGGCCCCGGGTCGATTTCTTAAAGACGTCATTGTGTACATGCATGTAGCTATAATTAGCAGATGCGAATATTTGGCTACACCTAGTTTCATAAATTTTGTGAGTCATTATTTCTTTAGACTTTTAGAAAAAGTGGGAGAGGGGGTTGTATTTGGTGAAGTGAAACTCAATTTTAGTATGAGAAGTGCTTCCAGGTCACAGCAGTGTGATTTTGATGTGATTTTACAGTAAGGACATGTGACAAGAGAAATTTGTCTTAGAAGATACAGGACTACGGAAGGGGATATCCGCCACGTCTCACATTATAGTAGTTGAAATTTCAATATGCTAATTCATTTCCCATATTGCTTTTTAGAAGTGCATTATCCCTATTTATATGTAAACTTGTAATATTTTAATCATAACACTACTTTTAATGTTGTAACCAATGAAAATCAGAATGATTTTTATAATTCAGTCATAAGAATTCATATGCAGATATCTTAATAATAATTAAGTATTCAATTTGCTAACTATGCCGACAATATGAAAACCGTTGCGTCAAAGTTAACTTATAATAAATGACTTTATATGCAATTACTTTAATTATTATTAAGAATTTATTTTGCTAACTTTGTCATTTTAAGTAAGTTATTTTAAGTAAGCTTAAAATGGCATTGATAAACTTCTTATTCCTATATTCGATTTTATTTTGATTTGGTCATATGAATGACATTTTAGTCATATCAATTGTATGTTGTCAAGATAAATTCGTTTCTTTGCGCTAAAATGGGCCCTTTTAAGTAAAAAGTAGGTATGACGTTAGTAATGCGCCGGTATTCCTCCATGGTCTACTCGAATGTAGTCCCTGACACTATATAGTTCATTTTTTTTGGGGGGGGGGGGGGGGGGGGGGGGGGGTAAAAAAGGCATTTTCATGCTAGGTATTGCTTTTATTTTCAATTTAATCAGTAATAATAACCTTCTAGAGTATTTCAGAAGCGATAAGATATATAGAAGATGGTTATATGTAGTTTTGTGATGTTGCTTATTGACAGCTGAGGATGCTGGGCAAGTTTGCGGAAGAATACATTGTTTACAATAGTGATGTCATTCGAAGTAAGGCAGTACTCCTGCATTATGGTCGACATATTGTTTGTTTTTTCTGTGTTTTCAATAGGATTTGGATTATTTTATACAAGAAAGAAGCATGGCACCAAGTGAAAGAAAGGAAAAGTAAAATTCAACACTGTAGACTTTGACAATTTAATATGTCTCAAAGAAGAATGTTTTTAATACCGCCATACCTAAAGGGGGATAACTTGTAAAACAGTAAAAAATAGTAAACGCTCCCCGTACCGGTGTCGACAATTGGAAGGTAACTCAACGGTTTTCCCCTGTGGTAAATGTCAACAGCCTGTCACCTGGAGTTGCAAGGCCTCCAGTGTGACATGTGTATGGTATGGTACCATGCAGATTGTCAAAATGTTTCAGACTCCCTCTACGACATCCTTGGAGACTCATCAGCTGGGGTAGCAGTCTGGAAGTGCTCACTTTGTGAGAATATAAATGTCTCAAATGGTTCTGTCCCCAGTCTGGACTCACTCGAAACATCGAATCCCTTCGCCAACCTTGATAACTCAAACGTGAGTGATATGTCTTTCTCAATGACCCACACATCCACCCTGAAGCGTCACCTCCCTACCCAACAAACCAAAGCCAAGCCCCCAAAAGGTAAGAAAAATAATATAAGAAGGTCACTTAAAGTCCAAGTAATTAATTGTAGGTCTGTTGTAGACAAAAAACTTGAATTTAATAATTTAGTAAATTCCACAAAGCCCGATATTGTGATAGGTACCGAGTCTTGGCTTAAACCTAAGCATCGCACTAGTGAGGTATTTGACTCAGACCTAGGTTACTCTATCTTCCGTCGCGACCGTATCAAGTAGGCAGGCGGAGGGGGGTCTTTATCGCAATTAGAAACTGTATAACAGCCCAAGAAATGCCCGAACTTCAGTCCGAGTGTGAGGACCTTTGGGTAAATTTAGACCTGGTAGCTAATAAGTCCCTAGTTATTGGGGCTTATTACAAGCCACATGAATTAGACATTGACAGTTTCACAGAATTTACAAAGTCCCTTGAAAAGGTCAATAAAAAGGTTTCAAACATCTGGGTGGCTGGGGATCTCAACCTCCAAAAAATGGACTGGGACACCAGCAGCCCATCTCCTGAATGTAAGCACCCCATCTTTTACCGTCAGGTTATTGAAACATTTAATGATTCAAACCTAACCCAAATGGTGAACTTACCAACTAGAGGAAATAATATTCTAGACTTATTCCTTACCACAAACCCAAACTCTAGTAAATCAGGTCAACATCATACCGGGCATCAGTGATATAATTAGTAGAAACAAAAGTCAATACATCCGCAAGGATATGTTACCAAAAGCCTCGAACAATTCCCTTGTATAAAAAAGCAAACTGGCAGGAAATTAAACAGTCATTAATTGACTACCACCAGGTTATGACCAATGAAGGTAAATACTCCGCACTAAACACGGAAGAGTTATGGGAAATTTTTTTCAAATACCCTAAACAACCTTACAGAAAAATGAATTCCTTCCAAACAGTCAACTATAAGAGATCACCTTCCATGGGCCAATCAGGACATTAAGAAACTAATCAGAAGGCGGAACAGAGCTTTTAAAAAAGTTAAGAACACTAGCTCATTTTCTGATCGAAAGAAATTTCTAGACTTAAAGCATCTAGTGCGGAAAAAGGTCAAAGAGGCTTATAGCCAGTATCTAGAGCACATCCTAAACCTGAATAACACCGATGCCTCACTTCCAAATAAACCAAATACTAAGAAACTGTACTCACTCATTAAACACTCGAGACAGGAATCTTCCTCTATCCCTCCCCTTAAGTATGAAAATAAACTCCATCTGGATGATCAAGCTAAGGCAACAGTACTGAACAAACAGTTTCAATCTGTTTTTAGCCCCAAATCACCACTAAACCTCGCCTCGCTCAGTAAAATGAAACTAACCCCAGATGGTAATTCAGTCCCTACTATGCCAGATATAAGGATAGGTGCAAATGGTATTGAGAAACTTCTCGCACAACCTGAACCCCATAAGGCCAGTGGTCCCGACAAAATCAAGCCTATAATACTTAAAACACTCTCTGTAGAATTATCTCCCACCCTTGAGGTCATATTTCATAAATCCCTGGAGGAAGGTTCACTTCCATCCCAGTGGTTTTCCGCATATGTTGCCCCCATTTTTAAAAAAGGTGATAGGTCAAATCCAGTAAATTATAGACCAATTTCATTAACATGCGCCCTATGCAAAGTTCTTGAACACATTGTTTCCTCATCAATTGTTAAGCACTTCACCAACCATGGTATTCTGTATGACCTACAGCATGGTTTTAGAGAAAAAAGGTCATGCGTTACTCAGTTAGTTATGTTAGTAAATGATCTGGTCACCTCAGTCTACAATAAGAAACAAGTAGGTCTTATACTTCTAGATTTTAGTAAGGCTTTCGACAAGCCATTAGAAAGTCCTTCTAAAAATGCATGAATATGGAGTCAGAGGTAACACACTAAGATGGGTCAAAGGCTTCTTAGATAATAGGATACAATCAGTAGTCCTGAATGGCACTACCTCTGATGCCATCCCTGTATCATCAGGTGTCCCGCAGGGGTTTGTACTTGGTCCCCTGCTCTTCCTAGCTTACAAAAATGACCTCCCACAAAACATCAATTCCAAAGTCCGTCTGTTTGCAGATGACACGGCAATATATCTAACATTGTCATCTGCAGACCAATCTGTCACTCTCCAAAATGACTTAAAACTTCTAGAAAAGTGGGAGTTGGAGTGGGATATGGAGTTCAACCCCTCCAAGTGTCAAGTGATCCACGCCACTAGAAGGAAACATCCTATCCCTACCCAGTATTACCTACATGGAGTCCAACTTGAATCGGTCAGCTCAGCTAAATACCTAGGCGTGGATATCTCAAATGACCTATCATGGGACAATCACATAAATAGGTCAACCAAAAAGCTAACCAAACCTAGGGTCTTATGAAGAAACTTAAGGTCAAATCCCAAACCATTTTAAGACCATTGCTTACCAAAGACTATAGTCCGCCAGCTTGAATATGCCTCTGAGGTATGGTGCTCCCCAACTCCCTTTCCCAGATAGACCAAATTGAAAGTGTCCAAAGGGAGGCCGTTCGTTGGATCAAGACAGACTACGGCCGTACTTCCAGTGTAACAGAATGCTACACTCCCTAAACCTTCGTCGACTGGATTTAAGGCGTATAGATTCTAGGTTATCACTCTTCTATAAGATTCATCATGGTCTGGTTGCTATTCCAATCATAGATTACCTTACCCCATTGACCCGTTGTGTCCGCTATGGCCATTCCCTAAGCTATAGGTTAATTACTGCAACCACAGACTATTACAAGTTCTCTTATTTTCCGAGAACTGTGTACCACTGGAACCAACTTCCCTCCCCCCAGTGTCGCCCACCTCCCTACACTAGAGCAGTTCAGTGCTGCAGTTTGCAGCCTTGAACATGTCTCGCCCTAGTTATCCTGCAAACTCAAGTTTTAACCTATTATTTCACCAAAGTTATTTTTTAGTTTCTTCCACTCTAGGTTTTTATCACTATTCTGTTTCTCTTAATGATTTTGACGCGCAAAAATTCTACGTCCCCGCAAGGGGTTCGACGGTCACGGAAGATAGATAGAATATTTTATACTAAGAAAATAAGTCCGCCTCCAGCCGTTCCATTAAAAATAAAGCTTAGGTAATTCTGAATATTTAAATGATGACTCCGGTATCAAAATACACTGTAGTAACAAAAAATAACCAAAGAAACAGTCAAACCTCAAACGGGTCAAAGTTCAAGTCTTTTCTTCGACTTAGAAAGTGAACCCGGTTTTTCCGATGACCTTTGATTGGTACCCAAGTAGATCTACCAAACAATTGACCTTGACCCGACCCCTAACTCTGACCTTAAGAAAATCAACCGCAAACAAATGAGGAAATCGAAATCGAAAATTCCTAATTCCCTGAATGAAGCACTTTTTTGAGATTTTCACTTTTCACCATCTCATTTTTCAGCTCTTAGACTACCAAATAAAATATTTTTTCTAAAGGGCTTAAAAATGGGTACACCCAGGCAATGTCCCGCAGAGGTTACGCAGTCGATAAAAAAGAGATTAAGGTCAGATTCGAACATTTTACCTCTCACCCCTAGGGTCCGGGTGTCGGATATGTCCATGATATCGAATTTTGGAAATAGATATTAATATGTCAAAAACTGTATTTTTCTCGTAGGGTTTGACATTTTTAGCTAGATATTGTGTATTATTTAATGCTACACAATAAAAGACATTCAGAACCCCTGGTTGGATCAGACCGGTCTATAGAGGGGTTCGGGCCCTTGGGCCTGAAATCAATTTTTCAAAAATGGTCATTTTCAGTCAAATATTATGACAAAAATACTACGGATATCTTAATAAAAGTTACGTGTATTTGTAGAAATTTCCAATAACTATTTCATAAAGGGATAGCAAAAGGTTTAAACCCGATCCTAATGATCGACCGGGCTCGAACATGGGTGCCAAGCCCAAACGTAAAAATAAATACGTAAATGTACCTTATTTATCTAAAAATATTTACAACAACTAAAGTAACACGCTTTTGGTATATATATCTATTATTTCTATAAAAATAAATAGGTTCAGGTAAGTTTTGTCCCTCTGCACGATCTGTAGTCTTGCTATAAGGACCGTATAACTGTAATTTTTGTAGCATTTTTTTTCGAAAATGTCATCAATTTTATTTTATTATAAAAAGCGTTAGGAACAAGATATCAAATTGAAATTTCTTTTAATAAGTAGTTGGAACTATCATTTAAACGAATATGAAAATCAACTTTTCCCCGACGGACACGCCGTCGGGGACAGTGTCCGTCGGGGACATTTGCTGAGCCTTGACATAAAATATTAGCCTCAAAATAAGGAAAACGTACTCACATAATCTATTTTTTTTGCGTCAATAACTGCAAAAAAAAAAACCCCAACAACTTAACACTTATTTTTATAAAAATATAATATCTGAAAGGTTGTAAAAAATCTGTTCGTGCCTCTGTACGTAATTTAGGATAAAAGATGTATTTCCGTACATTTCCGTCCGGAAAAATTCCGTGTTTTTCATCAACTTCAAATTTTTGCAGAATGTTCCAAACACAAGATATTTTAATGACGAAATTTTTATAAATTAAATCTAAACATTGTCTAGAATGATATGTTATTTGTATATATATTTACCACCGACGGTTTTGTCGGGAACCGTCTCAAAATGTACATTTTTTCGTGAAAATCTGCACACTTCATATATTAGATTGAGGGATGGACCTTGTCGGAAGAGTCATATCTTCATAACCTCCTGACACCCATTGCCAACTCAGGTACTCAAACATCTTGTTACTTTGTAGCCAGGACCCATACCTGGTCGACGATGCTTAAAACTGGTACATGTTTTGGCCAAACGGGATTCAACTGGGTCCAAAGCCTTCCAGACATGGTACAAAGCCGTATTTTCTCTGTTGTAGGCATAACTTGTTGCTATATATGACATGCCCTGGCCTCTAGGGTTATCCTAGGTACTAAAACATGGTCTCAATCAATAGCCAGGACTTACACCTATATACAACCATGTAGGATATATTGTATTTCTTTGGCATAAAGGCTCGAATCCGGTCGAAAATCTCTTAGTCATAAACGAAGTTAGAAGACAAACGGTGTCCTTATTCGACCCTATATACCTACACGACCATGTATGATACATGTATATATCATGGTTATAGGGTTCGAACCGGGTTAAAGCCTCCAGACATGTCAAAATTTGACATATTTCCTAAATTTCATACTACACCGGTGACCTTAATGGCCTGCCTGACCTTATGGGTTACGTCAGATACTCAAACTTGGTCTCATTCGATGGCCAGGACTCGTATCTATATGACCATGTATAATATATACATATATATATATATATTTCTTTGGCATAGGGGCTCGAACCCGGTCGATTACCTTTTAAACATGGTCAAATACGAAGTTAGATTTGTTTGTTTGTTTGTTTTGGATTTAACGCCGTTTTTCAACAGTATTCCAGTCATGTAACGGCGGGCAGTTAACCTAACCAGTGTTCTTGGATTTTGTACCAGTACAAACCTGTTCTCCGCAAGTAACTGCCAACTTCCCCACATGAATCAGAGGTGGAGGACTAATGATTTCAGACACAATGTCGTTTATCAAGTTAGAAGGCCAAATAGTGTTCTTATACGACCCGCCCTGACCACTATGGCTACCCAATGTACTCGAACATGATGTCAGTCCTTAGCCAGGTCATGGTTTGATACAGGTACATGTTTTGGTGATACAGGGTCGAACTTTATTGAAATTCTTTTTGACGTAGTCAAAACAGGCAGATTTTCGAACACTACCTTGTGACCTTGTACGACTTGCCCTGACCCCTCGGGCCATATCATGGTAATAGGGGTTCGAACCAGGTTTAAACCCTTTCAGACATGGTCAAAATTGTCATATATTTGCAAGTTTAAACACATCGTCGCTGTGTTTTTCATGAGATGAAAATGGACGTTGCACCGGAGAAGGAGCAGTTATTATTATACGGCGATCTCTGTGGTAATAATGAGGACTGGTTCTCTAATGAGGACTGATTCTCGGCTTCATTTTATAACGTCAAAATTATTATGAAAACAATAGTATTTTGTTGCAGTCATGATTATGAGGACAATTAAATGTTTGATAATCAACATTTCATTGTGCGAATGGTGTTCGTTTTTATCAAACACATAGATAAGAGCTTATTTATGCCTCTGTTTTTGTATCTAAATATAAATAATGTTTTGAAAACAACGAAAATGTAACAAGAAATTGAACTTTGCAATTGTAAAACAGTCAACTCAATTTAAATTAAAATATTTGCATTTGAAATTCTTTGATTAAATTATATAAATTTATAACTGAAACATTTTAACATTTCATTAAAATCACTGACTATAGTGTCATTATTAAAATGATATAATGTTAATGTACATACAAATAGGGATAATGCACTTATAAAAACCAACATGGGAAATGAATTGGCATAATGAAATATCAATTAATAAAATGTGTGAAATGGCGGATATCCTCTTTCATACATGACCCCTACTTTTCTTTTCATTTTACGTCAGTTTTATCATAACTCTTTAAATTAAAGTAAGGATTTGTTCTCTAAAATGGGTCTAACTATGTTTGGTATCTCTTTACAAATGTCGGTTTTATACAGAATTATATGGAATACTATTTATGCTAGTTTGACATTTATTAAAAGAAACCCTCTGCTTCTGTCAAAACATATGATTTCTGCACTTTCGACTTTAACACAGCGTGAAGTTAACGCCAAACTGCTTTATTTCAACAAAAAACATTTACCAGAAAGAATACTAGATAAAATCTACATTTCCACTTGCATAGTAAAAATGATATAAGATGGACCTGTGAGGAAAGTTACATTGCCCTCGCCTTTTTATTGAACTCTGATACGCAGGCAGGCGTTATAATTGCCTACAAAAATGTGCCATGCCATCTGAATGATATTGTTTCAGAAAATGGATAATTCTTTTTTTGCTCATAAATTGGATACTATTTACCCCCAAGAGCTATATTTAGATACTTTCAATGACTTTAGAAACGTCTCATACACAACTGAAAAGTATTTCACTCTTGCAACTTGTACAAAAATATTTTGATATTAACTTATTACTTCATACATATAAGAATTTAACCATTTAAATGTTTTTTTTCTGTCACGTGACAATAAAGTCAAACATGTCTATAAAGACCACCATTAGGAGAAAAAAAGTGGTCTTTATTGACAGCTAAAATAGGAAAAAAACAGAGGTCTTTAGAGCCAGGTGGTCTCCATTCAGAGGTGGTCTTTAGCACGGGTTTGATTGTACTAGAGAATCAACATTATACTGTGTACTTTAAAATGTATTCACGGTCTTTTTAGGTATATATATAACATCGTCCGAAACCAGCAGCACAGAAAGGCCATATTATTCTCGGATTTGATTAGAGTCCAACATATACATAATTTATGTTATACTCTTTCTACGGTCGACATTACTTCCCTTGTATATTCATTTCACCAACTGCGATAACTTTCTTATTTCTAAACAGGAATTGATTTCTAAGTTAGAACATTTCCTATCCAATGATCATGGTTTCGGTTAAAACGTTTGTGAAAAGTTGTTTTCATTTAGCTTTGGCGCTTCTTAATGTTCACATCTAACATTAACGTACATAAAACGAGATTCTAATGTTTGTTGTATTTGGAAATGTTTCCACTTGTCATTTTAAAATGTTTGAATATTTGTTCTTCTGTCATCGTATTATTTATCATGGTATGAAATATACAGATAATTTAACAGTGTTGAGTACAATACTGAATTCAATTGGACTCGCACAGTGCAGTAATTACTCATATTTGGACTAGGTATTCGTCTCGTCCAAATATGAGTTATTGCTGCTGTGTACTCGTTTGTTAAATGACCTCATATTTCGTCAAATGTATTTGTTCAATTAGGTTATAATCAAAATCCCAATTTAATGAATATCTTAATAATTTGAAAACCATTTTGTCTACATTTAAACCCTTACTCCATTTGATACCTAACGTGTATGGATGTTTCGTTGTTAATTCGAAACAATATATTTTTTATTGTTGCGAATGTTTATGCTCTAGTAAATTTAGCTTATGAGCTACTAAGTTGTTGTGTTAAGGTAGCCTGTTTACAATAAAATTTTGAGCCCGAAACGAGGGAAACAGTCTATGAGGTTTTCCCTACTTCTCGGACAGGAAAGTTGATACGAAGTATAGTAACCATAGTAAAATCACCAGTTTTGCTTTGTTTATTGCGCATAAGAATATACATGATCTAAAGAAAATAAGTTTAGTATTAAATTAGATACAAAATTTCAATCCGAGATATTTTTCAAAATTCCTACCATTCAATTTCTTAAATGTCTTAATGTCCTAATTAACTATTTTTCAACTTTAGAATTTCAGAATTTGGACACTTAACAAGCGGGAAACGGAGATATAAAATTAATGTTGAATTGCATACAACTGTACGGGACAGTAAGTTTACTGAAGTCTTCTCATATTATGTAAAGCTGATAAAAAATAAAACCGTTCAAAGTTCCTAGAGATAGGAAAGATATCTGGAAGAAAATGATAAGTACAATGTATATTCTGTATAGCGTTTACGATTCCGTATAGCATAACTGCTACAAAAATTCAAAGGTTGAATAAAAATTCTATTAGGACGTTTTAAAGGAATGAACGGTTGAAAATTAGTAAAATTATCTTAGGTTCACACTCGTGTATTGATATGATATATAGTGTTTTGCACCAATTCTTTGAAATAAGTAAATCATTGGGATTTAGCTTCCTAAACATGAGGCAATTTAATATAATTATTTAGTAGCAAGTTGATTCTAGTCTAAATGTCAATAGAAAGCATATTGTAGGATTTCAAACCAACTTCCATCTTGTAAAGTAAACACCTTATCACAGTCAAATCAAATGCTACATCAGTTGCAATACAGTGCATAGAGCTGTAGCTGCTACTACTGACAATCAGGTTATACCAATCTCCATTGACTTATTGTTTCTTAATATCCATCAATGGGTAACAGTTATGATTGACAGATACATTTTTTTATGTTGTTTTTTTTTTCTCATTAATTCAGTTCAGGTGTTTACGTTTGGTTAGTAAACTTCAATATATTTACCAAAAAAATGTTATGTTTACTTCGAATTCATAATACACTATATGATACAGATTAATTGTTAATTTGAAGTTTATCCAGCATTGATCTTTGGTGTATTTTGAAAATATTTTGCATTATAGTTGAGCGTCATAAAAGGATCGGAGTGAAAACTTGCCTTAGCGACTAGCTGTTTTGAGAAACTTCTTGTCTTAATCAGCCAGTCAGTTAAATACCGTAATATGTCTTCTATTTTAATGTCTACCCGACTTAAGTTGATATCTGCTTTTCACAGTCATATCGTGCTATTCCTTTGGCTGACTCTTTTAAACGGGGTTGACTGTATTTTCATCAGTATAGGATTAACTTCTATGAAGGGCATTTTATCGAACAGAAACTTAAAAGAAATGGTTAAATGAACGTGTCTGTCTTTTCGTTCAAGTCACGTATTTTACAGTGAGACCTGGATATATTTTACAATGTCTGCAAGAGCATTGACATGTTCTGTTATAATGCTTATCCGCAAGCATTTTCGTAGTTGAAAAAAGGCTTTAGAAGGTCGAAGAAATAGACAAGGTTATGGAAGCGACGTGTCACAATACCAGTGGGAAAAGAAATGACAATCGGTTACTGCTGTTTCGCATGATCTTCGAACTGATTTTATAATATAAACCCAACAAACTGTTTAGAACAGAATACAAACAATATAAACATATTTTCAAATTTATTATCTCTGATTAGTACAATAAGATAAGCAGTAGGTACAAATATAACAAAACTAAAATGTTTGCCCTAACATATTAAAATGTTTAAGGCTTAAGATTCAGTGTTGTTATATTTGGTCCTTTGGGATCATGGAGTCCATTCAACGTATGTGTAATAGAGTTCCACTTAGCCGGTGCTAGGGTGCTTGAGAGGTGTTGCACATTGCATTACCTCTCATGAACAGACTCAATTAAACCAAGTCTGCTATTATTCTTCTTGGTTGCATTCTTTGCTTCTAAAGGATTTTTTACAGATTTTATTTCCAAACATTTAGCTGCTTTGCTTTTTGTAAAATACATTACAGTCGATACAGATCTAAGCAAACATTTTAATGTTTTATTAAAAAATATTGTATTTTATCCCAATTTTATGAACATTATACCTAATACTTTAATGACGCCGACATTTTGAAATATTTTTCACCAACTTTGGTTATTGCCCTCCATCAAACGAAGTTACTTTGTTTTCTACATGAAACAGTCGAAGACCGCATGGAGTTCATTTTCGGACTTCTTTACCTTTGCTTTCACAATCAACTCTGTTTGGCCAAATACCATTTTGACTTTAAACTTCTTATGTCCTGCCGACAAGAGCACTCTTAGCGTCCCGATTCTCTCACAGTCAGTCGTCAGTTTAACGTTTGGATTTTCGCTGCGGTAAATTTTCAGCAAAGATTCCGTTTCCCCAGTTGGTGTAAACGTCATTTTCACTTTTTGCCCAACCGTAACTGTTTCGCCAGCTAGAACGAAAGGGATGAATATGTGATCAACCTTTTTCTTCCTGTTAAGAACCACAACATCGTTTTCTTCATCCTTCTTTTTGTCAAAATCTCGGACTGTCTCAATTCCGTACGAATATTTCATCACTCGGACTGATACAGCATTTGGATTAAAACCGTAAATTACAGCACCCTTCAAAACGGCCAAACCGACCTCGTTTGGCACAATAAGTTTCTTGCTCTTGTGGTCCATTTCCTTTTTCAATTTCTCTTGAAGGTAAATACATTCGCCAAAACCTCCAACTAGCAAGGCAATTTCTACTTCTTGTTGGCCAAGAATATATTTTATTTCCTCTATAAGCCTGTCTATCGGTCCGTCAAACCATGTACGAACGACGCTGGTGTCAAGCTTCAATTTGTCCTTTATCATTACGATTTTTTTCCCAGGATATCGATCAATAAATCGCTCCTCAGGTGTTTGTGATATCTCGGACATATTGTTTCTAATGCTATACGGAATTGTAAACGCTTTACAGTCTGTATCATCATTTAGTTCGGAACCAATTGATCTTTTATTTGTTTCGAAACCTCGTAACAGATCAAAATATTCATCTGGGTTCTTTTCACTGCAATCCTTTAACACCTTTTCACCGAATAGCAATTTTAGTGTCTTAAGGAAGTTTTCGTCAACACAAATACCACCCCACGGCCCTCCTGTTGCTAAAAAGGTTTGTTTTAGGCTTCCATCTGTGTTTTTACTGTAGCACCCAATGTCAGCTGTTCCTCCTAAAGAATGATACGTTCAATATATATTTATTTCTTTTATATTTTCATACAGACACAAAATGTTCATATGTACGAAGAACCGTTGTAACAGTTATAATTAAAAAAAGAGCTTAAAACTGACAGGAAATATACATAAATATCTTTGTTTTGCTTTCTAGAAATGCCAAGATAAGCAGAAGAGCACAACACTACCATCACTCCATCAAGTTATATGAAGGGTATCAAATTCATAAGTTAAAATATTCTCTTGAATCATTAAATGTTTATGTCTGTTTTATTTAATTCAAAATCATGTACCTCCAAGATCAATAACCATAAACTGCATTTCAGGATTAATAAGGCATTCATCTTTCTGACAACACAGTACAGCAACTTCCGGTTCAAGCGCAAGTTTAAGTCGCATTGTATCAATACCAGCCTTAAACAAGATATGTTACAAGATCAGTGAAAGTTTGTTCATTACTGAAAAAGAAACCTACAGATATATTTACGATATTTAATATGCTTATTAAAAATTATAAGCCGAATCAGGTTTTAATCTTGCACGGTATCTGCATAGTTGTAGATTTAAAGACAACAGAACTATTTGATCCTTACTGATATGTTTCAATATTCAAAAAGCACAAAAATAAAAATGTTAATAAAGTAAATTTATTTTCGCAAGTTTTAGTGCTACTGATTGTGTGGAACCGATGTTTAATATAAAACTAAGTTTTCTTGCGTTAAAGAAAAAAAAACATGTACCGCCTAAATTTACGTGTAGCTTCTATTCTATAAAAGCAATCTTTTTGACCCTATATAAATTATCCAGGGATGCAGGTTGACATAATGTTTTACTGTATGACCTGGACAGCTGTGGCAAAATTATGTATTTTTTGTCAGTTATGCTAAATCATTCTAAAATCTTTCAAAGTAGAAAAAGTAGTACACATTTTGCTTCATATTTTGTCATTTATGTCCAATTTGATTTCGCACCAACAGAGCTAAATGTACTTTTTTCATTATCTTATGAAACCGCGTAATCATAAAAGCTTTCGAGAGACTAAAGAATTTAAACTTTGAATAGACATGGCTGAAAGCTGAACAACGTTTTATTATGGCAAATAATTTAGCAAAGTTATCTTTAAGAATAGATAGTTCTAAGTATTATACTCATCCATTTGCCAGCATTGGCGTCCGCGTCCCGATTTGCCATTTGGTTAAATTTTGTGTGTTAGCTAGTACCTCAGTAAACACTTGTTAGGATGGATTGAAACTTCACGCGCTTATTCACTGTAATGATCTTATTTGCAGTGTACAGATATCCGACAGTAACTCTATTTTGAATTTTAGCAAGTTATGAAACTTTTCTGACTTAACAATTTTGCTTAGGTTTTGTATTATGTCGGTATCAACAAAAAACTTTACATACTTGTTCTCTGTAATTGTACAGTTTCCATGAATCTGTTTTGGTTTTCAGATGATAAAAGCTATGCCCCCTTTTTACTGTTAATTTGTTATCTTATTCAGCATCATTAGAGAGAAAAGTTTTATTACCCAAAAGTGTTGTCCTACCCCATTTGCACTTGATTTTGTCTATGAAATTTTTTATTTTTACTTGAACTTCTTTTAGCGAAAAGACGATTGTTGCTGTTCTCCGACAGCTATTGTTTAAATGGAAATGTAATTTTGTTCTTATGTAAATTCTATCTGCGATGATTTCTTTAATCATTTAAAGAGCCTAAGAATTTTTAAAAGGAAATTCATAAATAAATCAATATTTGATCGGAAAGGCAGCCATTTTGTTTCCATTAAGCATTCCTTGTCCTTTAAATCTTACAAGGGGGCAAATAAGTGATAGCAGAGCGGATTTGTGATGGACAGGCAGACGGACAATCGGACTAAATCAGTATGTATCACAATAAAATTAGTAGACAGACAACTAAAAGCAACGAGGAATGGTTTACAAAGGTCATCCGTGTCACGTCAACATACCTTGATTGCAGCTTCCCTCATGAACTGTTTAGCCTTCTCGGCCCACATAGCTGGAACTGTCAACACGTAAAGTGTCCTATTTTCCCTGAAATCGCGTGATTTGCTCTCTACTGCTTTCAGAAACATGTTCCGCAGGTATCCTATTGACATAGAAAATATGTCCATTGCTGGCATTTCATTATCGTTGATGTCTTTCACTATTGTTTCTCTAGAAAGCATCTATAAAAGTCAGATCAGAAAAAATGAACCATATATAGGACAAAAAATGGGAAAGACATCTGTGATGAGTGAGTTCCTTTCAGAAAAGCATGTTTACCTATCTAGATTAGTCTCAATTACCTCCGGGAAAAGAGGATTCTTTTGCATTTCATGTTAATTTGTATACAATCGTCTGCTGCTAATATACATTTATTATGAGTTTTAAACGATTGGAACTTAAAGTATTTATTTGATTATTTAAGTTATTTTGTACAAATCATCCGGTTTGAAATACAAATGGCTGGCATGTCATTGTAATCTTACCTCTTTGTTATGAAGTAACATTTTGAAATTCCTGAAAAATAACCATCCCCGGCTGGCTTTTTCTTCGACAAGTATTGCATACTTATTCTCAGCTTCGAAACCGAACGAATGAAAGTTTTTATCTGGTGTTAATAAGACACATGTCGGAGCCTTATACAAACGTACAGAACTCGATGCCCAGGTCGGGTTAATGACCACCTTTGTAGGATCGTGTTTGAAGGCGAAGGCGTATCCACTGTATGTTGTTCCAAAATCAAACGCTACGACGACTTCAGGTTCGAAAGTGAAAACTTCCATATCTCTCCGGGAACTTTTTTTGCCTGAAAGTATGTTTTCAAGTTAAAAAGAAATAATATTTTGTTATATTACATTATACAGTTGCATGTTATAACTCAAAATATTACTTTGAATAGTTAAAACAAATATGACAGCCACAATATTCATGCTACAATTACAACTTGTTTGACATGTTTGGAAAGAGGACGAAACCACTGCTAATAGCATACAGACACTAATTAGGAAAATTGCGCGGAAAAATGGTGGATTCAAATATTCCTCATTTTTTTTTATTTTTCACTTTTTTTGCTCTTTAGACCTATTTTCCTTATTTTCGAGGCATGTTTTTGCTGAAAAATCACATGACGGATCTATGCTTGACATGGAGGCAGCATTTTCATGATGAAATAATAACATGGAAACTTAGATCATACACCACCATTGCAATTTGGGGTATCATGTTTTAGCTGCTTTTGCACTTTGTGTGTTTGACTGAAAATATTTTTCTTTCATCAAACATGACCCCCACTTTTCTTTTGATTTTTATTCAGCACGGACAATATATGTCAAGAAAATGTAAGTTACAGACATTTAAATGGCTCCTGATGTGTGCTATGGCCATTGAAAATATGTTAGTTTTATAAAGAATGAAGAAGAACATCTATTAAGTCTGTCGTAACCTATACGGGAACATTGGTAAAAATTTAAATCTGGCCAGATGAGGGTGGAAATGGGCTACTTTGATTAGAATTTGATGGAAAATGACAAATTTATTAAAATTTTGCTGTAAATGAGGACAAACCCAAAAATAACACATTTTAATTGTTTTGGGTATATTGTTTTCAAAACCTGCATATTTATACCCTAAAGATTGCTAATTTTTGGCAATCAGAGGTAAAATTGAATATATTTCACAGTTTAAATGAATAATTTCTATGCAGATGACAAAACGGGACAAAACAAGGCTACAGCGTTGTCTTATGTTACTGAAAATTCCATAATCCTTAGAAACTGTTGAAATCAAGCTAAAACCTTGTATTTTATCATGCATTTAGGTTGCCTGTACATTTCAAACGAAACTGGCATAATCTTAAAGAAAAAAAAGTTTTTCTTATAGGCAAACAGATACTAAATAGAACAAGAGGGTCAAGATGGCACTAGGTCGCTCATCTGTGTAACACACCATAACAGTGTAAACATGTTTTACCTAGTGATTACATGGAGACTAATATTCTGACCAATTTTCAGTCAGATTGGACCAAAAAACGTGGAATCTTGAGTGTAACAAGCATTTTCTTTGATTTCACCTAGTGACCAAGTTATTTTACCCCACATGACCCAGATATGAACTTGTCCAAGACTTCTTGATAACAAACATTCTGACCAAAATTTATGAAGACAGAATCAAAAATGTGCCTTCTAGGGTTTGACCTGGTGGCCTAGTTTTTGACCCCACATGACCTAGATAAAAGTTCATACGATATTTCATGCAGACAAACATTCTGACCAAGTTTCAAGCGCATCAAATGAACAAGTCAGTGTTAACACGCTTTTTCTTTGATTTGACTGGGTGACCTAGCTTCTGATCCCATATGACCCAGTTTCAAACGACGTGGCCTAGGAACTATCAAGATTAACATTCTGACCAAGTTTCACGAAGATAGGGTCATAAATGGCGCCTCTATGTTGTTAGCAAGCTTTTCCTTTGAGTTGACCTGATGACCTAGGTTTTGACCCGACATGACCTAGTTTCGATCCAGGCCTAGAGATCGTCAAGATAATTATTCTGTGCAAGTTTGTATCAATCAAAGCATAATTGAAACATCTATATGGCTGAAAAGGCCAAAATAGAAAATTTTGCCCCTTTCAGGGGCAGTAATTCTAGAAACCATGACGAAATCTAGCCGGTTTTGGAACGGAACCCAGATCTAATTGTGACTTAAGTTGTTTGTAAGTCTGGTTAAAATCAAATATAAAATGTCACTTCTGTCGTGTTCACAAGGTAAAAAATACCAAATTTTGGCTCTTTTAGGGGTCAATCAGGGGCCGTAACTCCGGACCCTTTGATTGGATCTGACTGATTCATCAAGAAATCCAAGATTCATTGATGTTGAAGATATTCTGCAAGTTTGTGTCAATTCAAACCATAAAATTTAATGAAGTCTCTATATGACTGCGAAAGCCAAAATAGCAAATTTTGGACCTTTAAAGGGTCATAACTCTGGAACCCATGACGGGAACTGGCAGTCATTGAAAGGAACCTAGATATTATGCCAATGCAAGTTGTGTGAAAGTTTGATTAAAGGTATTTGCAAAATGTTGTCTCTTTTGTGTTCACAAGCCAAACAATAGCACATTTTGACCCCATATCTTTTGAACCCATGATGGGATCTGGCCAGTTTTCGAAAGGACCGAGATATTATGCCAATACAAGTTGTGTGTAAGTTGTATTAAAGCTGATTGCACAATGTGGTCTCTGTCATGTTCACAAGCCAAAAATGAAAATGTTGGCCCTTTAAGGGGCCATAACTCTGGAACCCATTATGGGATCTGGCCAGTTTTCGAAAGGAGTCGAGATATTATGCCCATACAAGTTGTGTGCAAGTTTAATTTAAATCAAATACAAATGCTCTGCATGTCCAAGAAGAGTTACATTTCATTGGCCGCAAAATGTGTATTTATATATAAAAAGTCATATATTTATATATATATCAAATGCTCATAGCTATTCACTTTTGGTTACAGTATCAAAAATATTTAAGAACAATATGTACAATATCATGCATTTCAAAGATTTATGACTTCATATCTATGTTTTGTAAAAAATAGGTACTATCTCTAAACATTTCTTCAATTTTACAGTTTACTTTTCAAGCATGACATAACAAGGTTTTATTAATTTGAAAGTCATTTTACTAAATTAGTCCATGTAAATTGACATGCCTAGATTTAGACCATAATTTTACAATTTTATTGCATTATTTGTTTGCAGAAAAAATGATTTATTTGCATTGGGTTTTGCTTGGACTCTAATATATAATACATTTCATCTAAATTAAAAACAAAGTCTATTACTTTTGAGCATTTTCGGTATCAGAGATAGAAACCGAGTCTTTTTGGTAAAAACAACTCACACACACACAAACATACACACACACGCACACACACACACACACACACACACACACACACACACACACACACACACACACAGAAAGAAAGAAAGAAAGAAAGATAAATAAAACAGTCAAAATAGGCACATCTGTTAAAATGTAGGCCAAATTAAAAAAAGGACAACGCTTATGTTTGCATGTAAATGTTGTTTGCACAATTTGGAACAGATTATTTGTAACCATTTACACTAGCTGTGATGCCTCAAACAATATGTTTTAAACCTGATAAAGATTACAAACTTTCAACAAATGGAAACCATGTACGACATATCACACAGAACTGCGTTATCTCTACCGAATAACGGAAGAAAAACCTATGAATCATAATCACTGTGATACTTTATTTACATATTTTTTCTCGTTGAATTGGTGGACTCTGATCTGTGGATTTAACATACATTACCACATTTTTATTCTGATTGCAGTAACATGATTACATCACTGTCAATATGTAAACTAACACAACTTAAATAAAAACGATTGTTAAAAAAATAAAATTTTAAAATCAACATGGCGCTGTTTGAAAATGCGGTCGCCATGTGCTTCGAATAACACGGGGGAGGAACTGATACACGAGACTCGGTTTTGGAGGATATCATGTTACAGATATAGGATGCTTCTGTTACAGTATTCCTGGATAACGTTACAGCATTCGGAGGATAATAACAGCTGTCGGTATTTTGTTTGCCAAAGATGTGGTAAAGATTTATCTCTTTTTGCAAAAATAAAAATTGTTTTTCTAGATCAGTGATATGCACGTCTGTTGAGACATGGCTTAACCTGCGAAACACAGTATATTGATGTCAATCAAGCGTTTTATGAAAAAAAAATCGAAATTTTGATAGAAAAATATCTAAAAGAAATTGATTAAAAGATGTTCCAACCGTATTTCATGCAAATTTGCATTGATTAAAACCCTCTTCAGGCATGGACTTACAAAACGAGGTAGAAAAATTACTGTT